>NW_007726901.1:194943-248785 GCF_000696425.1 Galeopterus variegatus | reverse complement strand
AGAATGGGTTTTTTTTTTTTTTTTTTTTTTTTTTTTTTTGAGAATGTGAATTGCTCCTGATAGTAACTTAAAAGTCAGGAATATGTATTTCCTTGGTATGAATCTTGCCATCCCCAGAAGAAGGAACAATACTGAGAGAATAATAGAAAGGCATTGATCCTTTCTGACAGATTGATTGGAAAGATCACCATTCCAGTAATTGTATTTTTACATACATTTTCTGTATCCTCCAAGACTATAACCAAGCCCTTTTCTAAAGTTCTGTATCATCCAGTCACATGTGCTACATTTGTTTCATATGTAATAGATCCACTCATACCATTAAATAAGCCTAAGCTGCACTTATTTTATTAATAGGTATATTGCATTGCAGGCTCATATGAAATATATGGAAGTCTTTTCCCAAATATTTCTCTGAAATACAGATAAACTGAATGGAATATCTGTGTTTGGTTTTATATGATGGGTAGTTACCATTAGCTGGAGACCTGACAATATTTAAAAGAGATCCATTATTCTATGTCTCTTTCTTAATCTATACAAGAATCTAATGATCAGCACTTATGTTTTATAATGTTTTGTGACCGTTGGGGAGAAATATGTTCTAGAATTGATTAAAGTTAAATTCATTGTCTAATTTTATCCTTTTATAAATTGTGATATTCTAACTCTGGTTTCTTGGAATTTTTTTCCCTGCATACTCTCTTCAAAATGACCGATTGTGTCTGCCATCTTTGTAAAAAGTTTATGGCATTCAGAGAAAATATCTATGCTGGGAGTAATCAGTATATAGGTGGCAATTAAAGACATGAGACTGTATGCGATGAAGTATGGAATGGCTAAATGGAGAGAAAATTTCCAGGACTGAGTTCTGGGGCACTAGTGTTTACAGGTCCATGACCAGGGATAGGGTGAAGTAGGTAAAATACCAGGTGAATTGATATCCTGGAAACCAAGAGAAAAAGTGTTTCTAGGAGCTCTTTTCCTTAACCCTCTGGGTTCTCAGACTTTGAACTGAGTCAGTCTGATGGTTCTGTGAGATCCCAAGAATTCTATTTTACAAGGATTCCTATTTCTCCCAGGAAAACTCTAAACTAGATCTGAGACCAACTCCACACAATGTTCCGCTGCCTCTGACATGGCCAGAGCTGTAGTGGAATTGGGATCAGAAGACTTTGCTTCTTGTGACAGCTCCACCTACTGCCACCAGTGTGACCCAGGACAAATTACTCAACCTTCCTGTAGAATGGTCACAACCATGGCTCCCTACCTTATCCACATGTTAATGAAGTATCCAGGGAGCTAAGAAATGGATAAAGTACTCTGTAGGTTATTGAAGCCATGCACCAAGGAAGCCATCTATGACTGTGATGAAGGTTTGGAGGGACCAAAGTCTTCTGCTCTGAAGGCCCAAGGAAGCCGAGACTCTTGGCAGTTGCTGAGGGAATCATGAGACACATTCTGGCAGATGTGTCCTTTCAAAAGCTACTTCCTAGTAGGGTATCTATTCCTTTTAGAAATACTGTTTTTAAATACTCTTTAAAATATTGTTTTAAAAAATATTCTAGCACTAAAACCTATAATTAACGATGCTTCTATTTCAAGAAATCTTTCAGTATGGTAGACCATAAAATGTGATACATTTATAGAATGCTTTTTTAAATTACAACTATTATGTCTTCATATCTACATACATTATAAGCCTGTCACTGCTTTTAGACCTTTTAATGTAGTGTAAAAAAAAAAATAGCAAAAGAAAGACTGTATTGTCAGTGCAGATTTTTATGCATGATGCTTAATGCATTTTTATTTTTCAATTTTTTTCCCAGTTCCCAATAAAAATAAATACAAATTAACAATATTTTGTAAATTATCTATATTTTCCTTCAATATCTTAAGGTACACAATTATCAAAGCTGATATTGAACACAAACAAATTGATACAATTCAGTACTCTGATAAAATTCATAGTCAAATAAATTACTTTAAACTGCATGCAACACAACTTCATGTTCCATAGCATCTTTAGTAGAAACTGTATACCAAAATGGCTCTTCAAACTTAAAAAGTGCAATTACAGAGTGCAAACAAAGCAAGGAGAAAAACACACTATATTACATTTAACATCATCAAATTTGAATAACAGATATGTTTTAGATACAATTATTCTTTAGTTAAAAATTAAAATGTACTCCAGAAACACTGTTTATAACAAGTTGTACCCCCCTTTCTCCCATATGAGTAGAAAAAAATCAGAAAATATTGGGCAGCAAATCAAACACATTTTTTCCCAAAAGTCTACAGAATGGATATTGGAGTGGAAATGACAAAGTGGGTCAAATATGAGTTTTTAAAAGATGCCGTATTGGGGCCGGCCCGGTGGCGAACTGCTACAGTGCACCACTTGGGAGCACGGCGACGGGTTTGGATCCCACATACAGACCGGCCGCTCGCTGGCTGAGCGAGGTGCGGGCGCAACTGCGATCCCATTGCCAGTCCCGGTCCGGTACGGGCACAACACTGAGGGTTGCAATCCGTTGCCGGTCACGAAAAAAGACAAAAAAAAAAAAAGATGCCGTATTGAATTCACAGAAATTAGACACTAGTATCATATATTTGCTGCATAAAAATTGGTACCTGATGGCAGTTGAATTTAGCTAGCTCTCAAGGTCTTAAAATGAAAATTTGAGTTAAGACATAATCATATCACTACCCCATTTCTCCCATTGCTTTGACTCTCAGCAGAGAAATGAGAGCAAAAATTGTCTAAGAATATAGTACAGTTATATTGCATTGTAAATGTTTAACATAGTATATAAATCTCAATTTAGTACCAATCATAGAACTTAATGTCCCTGGTTACAGAGTGTGTCAACTGGGTTATTGTGTGGATTTGATGGGAGACCATAAATTATGCATTTATGCATTTGGGATTGCTTTGATTCTCAATACATTGGATATACATAGCTCCTTCTAGAAATTTATATAGTGAGAAATCTGTAAGATGAGGAAGATGGGCTAAATGTGAGCCAAAATCTTTCCATTGTTTGTAGGAAACATGAGCTGATGACAATCAATTTTTAATGTTTGCTCAGCATCGTCTTCTCTAAACAATTATTTTTAAAATATTTTTGCCGATAAAAAGCAATCTGGTTCATACTTTATTATTTAATATGCATTTGTAAATAAAAATTTAGCTTTTTCAGGTGTTAGTTTTTTAAGCATTCTTAAACATAAAAGGTACACAAAACTATTCACATTTAGTTATATAATATGAATTGAGATGCTTAAAATAAACCAATATTCCAATATTGAGATCCTTACAATGAACCTTTTGTAAATGAAATAATTGATTGCAGCTGATTCTTGGTTAGCCAATCATCTTTGATATAGTCAAGATCACTGACTTCCTTTATAACCAATAGGTGTCAATAAGTATATAGAATTTAAAATGTGTTCTTATGGAGCACATTTGACTTCAACTATATTAAATGTAAAACAGAAATATCCTTTTAGATCTCACTGATTTTTGTTTTATTTCCCTTTATCTTGCTTTTAAGTCTTATATAATGGTTAATAGAACAACAAATTGTGATTCTATGATCAATGGAGCTGATGTATACATGTGTTTGTATATGAACATTTACGAATATGTCTATTTTGTTTATTTTGTCTCTTTTTTCCCCTAATAGTAAGGGCTAGGGCCAGGACTTTAGATGAGAGTCCTGCGAATGCACCAGGGTATATAATTCATGGATAGACACAGAGGCAAGCCCTGGCACCTGGTACTCCAGAGGTCATCCCTGGCTTATTATCTCTTTGTTGCCCTAGCACATGCCCAGAAAAAGGTGGAGAAAGAATAGAACCTCCCTGACCTGGTATGTGATACAGAGAGACTCTACCCAAAGGTTTAGCATTCAATGTGGCAGCCTCCCATGAAATCCAAGGTGGTGACAGCCATGGCTCATTATGCAATTGCCCAAAATACTCTTATTAACCAACTGAGACCTATGGGCTCAGAGTGCAGGAGAAACCTTAGTCTCTTCCAAAAAATAAGTGGATGATGGGAAAAAGGGCCTTGGTTTCATCTCAGCCTCCATAGGAAGGCACGGCTAAGTCTCTAAATTTTAAAAGCTTACAAATGAGTTTCTCATTTGGAAAAATACATCCTGATTTATTTTTTCTACTTTTTCTACTTCATGTGTCAGGGTATAACTTTAAATATATAACTTTCAATTCTAGAAGAAGCTTACTTTACTAAGCTGTTTTTAGGTTAAAACTCTCTTGAGTAGAAGATAACTATTTTTCCATCTTTAGGCAATATATAGAACTATTGTCTTATATTTGAAAATAATGATTAGTCCATTAAATTTGGGATAATTTAATTTTAGAACTCTTCAGCAAAGACTGTAAAAATACTCTAAAAAGAAGGACAAATTTTGGCCTCAAGTGTGGATTTTTTTCTAATTGAGCAACAATTACCTGACATAAATGTTGTACTATACAAAAAAAGAACATTGTGAGGCTGTGAAATACCTATTATTTACATAAAGATATAAAATTGTTTTTCAGTTCATTTTACTTGAAGAGAATATGTTAGATTGGTGACTAGTATCTGTAGGAGTTGTGGTTGGCATAGGAAACCGTTCACTTCCCCTTCAAGCAGATGAACATCAAGTTGTAGCTGAGATGGGGGTGAAGAGACCATAGCCTTTTTGGGCTTAGTTTGTTTCAAATGTGTGGTGGTTAGCACATGACCTATATTTGTTTCTCCCAAATTCCAGTTGCATTACTGTTTTAATACATGACACAGTGGTGCCAACTAATATATCAAACCATGATGTAGTCAAGCTAATTATCACTGATTTGATGAGTAAAACAAGATATATTTATTAAATTGATTTGACTATTTATTTAGGCTTACAGAAATCTGTCATTTGCTGACATATCCTGAGCAACAAACTGGGCATTGTCCATTCCTAAGCACTGCAGCAGGCATGTAAGTTTTGAAGCTTTCAATAAAGCATTTAGCTCAGTAACTATTTCTTACAAAAATATCAATTTTCTTTTCATATTAAATATTTTCTGCACATTATATATTAACAAATAGTCTGTCAAAAATAAAAATAAAAACATTTTCCAATTATATTAAAAATACATTGTTGTTGACCTAACACATGACCCAACATAAATATTATTAATAAAATAAAAATATTAACATTAACCAGGCATGCTGTGCGTCCCTGCCCATAAATTTGATGGCGCCATTCAGACTTGTGACAATGCCGGATCCCCTGAGGTTACCTTCTGATATTCCTTCTTCGGTTCTTTACTTTTTTGATTTCTGTACCTGAAAATATTCAGAAATAAAACTGTCAACACTGAAGTTAACAGTAATAAGAAAAAAGTATGTTAACGAAATAAAAACAAATATACAGACTCCAAAGGTGTATTAGCATGGTGTTTCCAAAATGGCACAGGTGAATAGCTTTAGGTTAGACTAGGTAAAAGAGAAAAAAAAAAGCAGTGTTCTGTAGTCAAATAATTTTGGAAAGAAATGGTGAAACATAGTTAAAGGACTTCTCAAAGGCTTTAATATGATCATGAATATTGTGAAATTCCAGGAGGGCACGTGACCACATTTGTGCCTGCGTTTTGTTCTCTCTTTCTCTTTCCTACCTTCTGTTCCCTCCCTCCCTCCCACCTCCTTGCTTGCTTGCTTGTTTTCTCTCTTTCTATTGAGGAACTAGTATTTCAAATATCACTCTGCATTACTACATTCCACCTATCACATTCATATAATGCTATCACCAATCAAAATAAAAATATTTATCAGGCACTAATTAGGTCACCAACAGTATTCTAACTGCTTTACATGCATTATTGACTTTATTCTCACATTTAACATTATTATCCTAATCTTACAGATGAAGAAAGTGAAAAACAAATAATGTGTTATGTAAACTTTCCAAGGTCTCAACTAGGATTCATAGATTTATCACACAGTTCAGAATCCTTATTCATTCATTAAGCTGTCTTCCTAATATTTTGAGTTTATTTTTTACACACTTTGGAGATAAGGCATGCAGCCTTGAGAAAGCTATCATGTCTATGATTAGTGGGAGAATATAGAGTAGAGAGTCTTTGTTCTTAACTCAGATCTGCCACTTGTCAACTATATGAGCTGGGGCATGTCAGTTTACCTCTCTACACCTCAGTCTTCCCATCTGTAAAGTAAAGGATTATAGTCAAAGACCTTTCTGGTGTATTTCAGTTTCAGTAATATTCAGTTTCATGATTATACCTAGGAAGGCATCACTAGTTGATAGATATTTAGACTCAAACATGGACAAAATAAATTTAGTTGTATAAAAGTAGCACACTTTCAGACCTTCAAAAGTAGACGTGCACTAATTTCAAATCTATGTTGGACAATTTTACTGTTTTCAAAATAAGGATTTCATGGAGACATTTTAAAGGCAACCATCATTAACTAATTCACACTGTTCCCATACTCTGGTCCTAGCCCTTAAAAAACTGCCAGTATATGGTTTCAGTGTCCACTCTATTTTTTCTGTTATTAACTCATGACAGTATTGTACATGAGGATGGGGCATGACTATTTGGGGGGACTGATGTGATCCATTTTTTAACAGCTTTTATAATTGTGTGGAAACTCATTTCTACTAGTCTTCTTTAAATTTTAAAATCCCAAGCCTCTGGAGTTATTACCTTACAAAGGTGTTTTGTGAAATACAAAATTTGACCTAATAAGGTAAATATAGTTGGCTCAGTATAACAGCGGCATCATGCCTTATGGTTTATTTTCACATGTTTTATCTTATTCAATACTAAAACAGCCCATAATTAATGTAGAATAAGGATTTCTGTCCATATTTTATAAAGAAACTGATACTCCCAGTTTGACTCGCATAAGGTCACGTAGGGAATACATAACAGAGCTAATAATAGAGAGAAGCCCAGATGCCCTGCAGGCTAAAACATCTTTGTACTTGTCATCAGTGCAGATTCTATCTTATCCCTCTAATACTCTACCCATATTTTTACTCAGTTTTTAGGTCGCTATTGTATAAAAGTAATTTATAAAAGCAGATAATTAAAAAAAACACTGACTTACCATCTGCAGAAATAGTATATGGAACCAGCGACTATCACAAGAAACAACATAATAAGAATCACAGTCAAAGCCACATATTCTGTGCTCAAGGGTTGGTAGACAGTTAAAAAGAAGTGTTCACATCGGACACCAGTGTAACCCACTTCACACCTAAAGGAAAATACAAGAGAAAGATCAACTATTTAAAAAAGAAATCATAGCTGTAAATTAGTCTTGTAAGAACGAATTTCACTCTGTAATGCAAGAAATCGACAAGATTTATTAAAAGTTGTAAAGATGAGTTCAAAGCTGGACCTTAGAGTTAGGCCAACATTGATAAAAGGGCTCCACAAAGTTCTCAGGCTAAGTCGTGGTATTAAAATGACAGTTTGGTTCATCTGTCAGAGTGGCTGACCTAGAATGGTGTTTTGTAAGTTTTGTAGGTTCGAGATGCTTTTTGTCAAAATCAGTAGAATCAGCTGTTAAAGTAATAGCTGGTATAGAAGTCCAATGAAAATATTAAAAGAGGAGCTGCTATCTTGGCCAGTGTGAGAGCGAGGCATGTGAAGCCCTCCCTGCTCTGCTCCTCCGGAGTAGCCACAGAATTTGAAAGCTATTTGTAAAAAACTCAGTCGATAAAGTTTCTGATAGTACGGATAAACTGCATTCTAACAACCCATGGAAATATAGTATTACTTCAAAACATACAAAGGGGCAGAAATATAGGTATAAACATTGCTTTTGTTTTTGTTTATTTTTGGTGTATTACCTGCAGTAATTTTCATTCATGTCCACCAGGTAGATGCACTGTCCGTGCAAACAGTAGCCATTCATGTCAGAGCTGCACTTTGTAATTGACACTTGAGCCACACGTGGATTGTCTTCTGTCTGAACTGCAAAGGAAATGAAAAGTTTATTCCACTATTTTCTTGGAAGTATTGATTACTCTTTCATAGCAGTAACCAGTGAGTTTCTTCAATGAAACAAGTCAGATGCCAATCAGTCAAGGAGAATTTTCAGGAGTAGAAAGTCACTCTAGTTATCACACTCCCTAGACTAATAAACACCTGAACCCAAAAGAAAATGTCCAACAGACTAAACAAAATAACATTTGAGGATTTAATTCTCAAAAGGAAGTCTTTAAGGATAGAAAAGGTAAGTTTAATACATACACATCATTACCCTCCACAGTAGTTTCGAGGGTACTTCAAAAAGTTCATGGAAAGATTCATATTATCTTTTCATTCTACTTTTTCATGAACTTTTTGAAGTACTCTTGTATTATTCATTTCTCCAAACAACCAAAAAGGGTGGTGGGGGGAGGTTGACTAAACCTCCAGAGAGCTGTGGTGAAAGACAAGAGAGAAAGTAAAGTTGTTGTGGAAAATATCCCGTTTCCTCAAGATAACCCTTAACTCAAGAGGTCATACTGGATATAAAGCAGATCTCCCTTGGACCACATCCAGAGTCTGCAGCCCTTGAGAGGAAACGACTGTGCATTACTTATCTTTGTATTTCTATGCCTTAGCACGATGTTTGGCGTATGAAGTACCTCATAAATGTTTTTTGAACGAACTCTGTGACTGGAAAGGAAAGACATTATTCGTTCCTCTTACAAACATATATACAAGTGTATGAGTCTGTGTGTGTGTGTGGCGAGAGAGAATCGACTGTGTACAAAGTTACATTTTCCTGGTTTGCCTGGGACAGTCCATCAATGTGGCCTCTAATGATGGCTTTACAGCAAAGCTCTAGGGAATGGCCAAAGGGAATTTGATTTTCTTTGTTTCCTATCTCTTTGAGATCAAATCTTTATATATAATTAGATTTCTGATCACTCTCCCACCAGTTATTCCTTTACATAAATTTTTGAAGAACTCTAGTTCATAAGGTTAACAAAAAATACAGTAACTACTATCTCCTCCTTTTTTAATTGTCACATATTTACAGTCTTTGAGTTTACATTTGTTTTAAAATGTGATGGTACAACACTGACAAAATCGGGTTTACCTAAAGCTGTGCAATTATCGTCAGATTCTCCTGGGATACATGATGGAATCACAGTTGTACTAAGAGCTCCTTGTAGAAGATGAAAACCTATTTATGGAGGTAAAATAAACAGATAATTAATGTTTCAAGGAAAGAAACCTTGTTCAGATTTCTATATAGCTGCAGTATTTACAGAATTGTTTTAAATTGTTTCAAGAATTTGATCCATCAAAACCATAAAAGAAAATCATTCATAGAAACAGCCAGATAACTGAAAATAAATGAACCCCCAGTCCTTCTGTCCTGGGCTAAAAAGCCTTGCCATTATATTCATAGTTACAGATCTAACCTGCTCTAAATGTTCCACAATATCATTTTCAAAGAATGGATTTTGAAGTTTGATTTCCTAAGAAGGTTAGCAATTGGAGAACTCCCACTGTTTTACTCCATGATGTGTTCAGAGAGGAACTCCAAGGTAGACCCCATCACAAAAGACTTCAAATAAAAATTGCATTCCGCTTATGGTAAAAACTAAACAGAAGACTCAACGTAAGATACATTCATTGTTAAATTAAGTGCCTTGGTTACTTTTTACATTGTATTACACATGAAAATAGATTTTAATTAATACAGTGTACTCTAGCTAAAATCAGAATATATCTTATCTAATACGGGAAGGCGCAGGCAAGCCAGATGAACCACACCGAGCACCAGAATCCAGTTTCTATCAGCACATAAGAGTTTGAGCCAGCTATTCCATCATGTGTCTTCCGTGAAAAGATAGATAAACGTTGGGAAACAGGCATCAGAATGATTCAAGTAGTTTCTGAATTGTAGAGAAAACATGATAAGAGGAACCCTTTTAATGGCACACTTGTTTACTTAAGAGCATTCAGCTGCTTCTGTTTAAGCTTCAGGTGTTTCCATTTTGACCACTCTTTCCCATCTGGATGAGTAACAGTTATGAATGGTGGCAGTAGTAGCAGGTGTCAGCAGCAGTTAACATTTCCTGAGCATGTACTACGTGCCAGCCATGGCCCTATTCACCCCATCTATGTTATCTCATTTAATCCTCTCAGTAACTCTTTGAGGAAGATTCTGTTATCATCGCCATTAAACATATGAGAAAACTGAGACATAAAGAGTTTAAATAACTTTTCCCAAGGATATACGTTGTTAAATGGGCCACATGACAGAATTTGTAAATGGGCTATAACACTGTGATATAATAGATATCACTTAGAACAAGCCAGGCTAACTGTAATTGGAGCAGAGTAGAGTAACCTCATAGGTAGACCATCAAGTATGGTGGAAAGGCAACCCTGTGAGAACACTTGATCTGTGAGATTTTGGACAAATTAATTAACTTCTCTGGGTCTTAATTCTCCCTACATTACAGAGTTTTGGGGAGAATAAAATGAAATGATATATATATATATATATATATATTTTTTTTTAACATGCTTTACATAAATGTTCCTTGGTTCTCAACTTCCAGTCTTTGGCATTAGCAGTGTATGTGGGTGGTGCCCTCTACTGGTTCACAAAAAGATTATAAATCACTTCATAATTTGGTTTTTTTTTTTTCCCTTTTTGTCTTTTTTCGTGACCGGCAATGGGATCGCAACCCTCAGTGTTGCTCCCGCACCTCGCTCAGCCAGTGAGCAGCCGGTCTGTATGTGGGATCCGAACCCTCGGCGGGAGCGCCGCCGCACTTCCCAAGTGGTGCACTGTAGCAGTGCGCCACCAGGCCGGCCCATAATTTGGTATTTTAAAGGATAATTTAATCCGTGTAACTTACAGAAATTTTATTTTATTTTTCTTAATTAGAGGAGACTTGTATCTGTTAAGAAAATTGAATATTCTTTGGGTTTTAAAAGCTAAATTACACATCAGCATCATAGTTTATATTTTCAAGTTTCAAACTTGATACTTAAAACAATCTTGTGAAGTAGTTACTAGCCCCAAACAACCTGAGTGCCTTTAAATTAAATGTCTTGTCCAAGATCACTTATTTAGTGACCACAGAAGACAAGAGTTAGGAATCTATCTTTTGACCTCAATTCTCTTACTTTTTCAATGATTTGAAAATACTGGTTTTTTGAAAGGTATATTTTTCATATAAGTTCTGCTTCAATTACTGTTATAGACCAAAAAAAAAAAAAAAAACTTTCTCAAATGACAAAAGAAAATTGCTCAAGTCTGGATTTCATTGTTAGTTGAACAGACAAAAACTATTTTCCACATAGCTTTTTAGGAAGGATGATCTAGATTCTCATCCAAGTCAATTTTGCTCTGCTTCTAAGTATAATTTTGCCATGGATTTTTACTGCTAAAGAATTAAACCCTTTAACTTATACAATCTCCTCAATATAAACTGGAATTCTAGTTGCATGTTTTTATATCCTTGACAATCCTATGCCTCCACACTTCTTCAACCAAGGAAAGTTTTGGAGGAGACATTATTAGTTCTCCTTCTAGGAAAGTGCCAGCCAGGAAAAAATGCACTTTTGAAGCTAGTTTCTCTATCTTTTTCAGAAACCGGAGTCTAAGCTTTCCTGTTTGGAATTGCTTATAACCGTAACTTGCAACTATTATAGAATCCAGCTAATTGTTTTGGGGTGTTGCTTGTTGATCTTTTTTTTTATAAAGGGTTTTTAGTAATTGTTGGTTTTTCCACTGTTGGAAACTTTGTTCCAGTTGTTCAGGCCACAGGTGAAATATTTGTCTTTGTTAATTAAAGAATGTTCAGCCCAGGGCGTGCCTCCATGAAAACTGGGCTTTCCTTACCTGTGACTCTCCCTTGGACACAGTCCATCGCTCAGGGTAGTTTCTGTGAGACTTGCTGCATTAACTCAGCAGCAGATGAAATTGTAAATAATTTTAAATGCTCCTCTCAAATTAAAGTGTGTAATTGCAGTTCCACCATAGATGTAAGTAGCCAATAAAACAGCAAACTTGGTTCTAAATCATTTGTCCATCTACAAAGCTGTATTGCTTTAAAGCAGTGATTTTCAAGTGTCCCTTCACGCTGCCTCTGCCCTAAGCCCTTGCAAACTAGGGAAAATGAGTGAGTCAGGGTGACCAGAAGATTGAAAAGTCCACCCACAGAGTATTATGCCACCCACCACCTTTAAGAATCTCTATTCATTATTGTAAAGTCATACAGGGGAGAAATAAATGCTAAAGTCATATTCGTATATTTCTCCAACCTTTCAGGGTTTTTTTCCATTATTTTAGAGTCATTTAAACATAACAATCTCTCTATGATTCAAGTGAAAATATGTTTGAGTTTTTGATCTTTGATAGTGGATTCCTGCTTAGAAAATAATTCACTTGATGCTAAAGATTTTGGATAGATTCATTGTCAAAAAACAAACAAACAAACCACCACAGATCTGGTGGCAAGCTCTACATTTGTAACTGAGATTCACAGAAATTCTGTGCAAGGTGATATGGGATAGATGGTCTGCAGACTCAAAATTGGCAGTTGAAACTTCGATTTCAATACAGCTGCAAAATCAAAATCCTTTCAGAAGCCATTATTTCTGTCAAATTTTCCATGGGTTTTAGGAATGTGATGCTTATCTACTCATCTCTCTACCTTCACCTTTCAGAAGTTGTGTTCCAGTGAAATCTCAAATGTGCCAGCAGGAAGTGGTGCCAGTGACTCAGTGACTCACAGGATACAAATCGCCTCTTCCCTGTGAGTCAGGGCACAGCCTACACCCTTATACATTATTAGGGACCATGTGTGGGAGAGGTTGAGTACTGTCACTGGAATGGTGATAGAACTAAATGTTGTGGGCCTTGGAGCACTGAGAAGTGGTTGCCCCATAGTTGGGCAAATGCCAGATATCGAAAATGTCCTTCTTATTGTACATGGTTTCTTTTAACCTTGCTTTTTAATGGTCACGCTGAAGGACTCATCTAAAAGGAGTCCCATGCAGATGAGGCTGGGATTTGGTGACTGTCTGACCGAGCCAAGTCAGTAAAATCGGTTGCAAATCTCTGGGATAAAATGGCTTCTCCGGAAAACAATCAAGCAAATAAAAATGATCCAAAGCAAAATGAGATAGTTACAGAATGAAAGAAATGCACCTTGTTTTCCCAATTTAACCTTTTGGACCAGAACAGCAAATTCCCGATGAATCATAGTATTTGCCCAGCCCAAACAGGTAGCAAAATCCGCTTTGTTCACACTTCTGCTTTGGTCACATGCCAGCCTGCACACGGACTGTTAGTTTCTACCTTCTCCCAGGGCAGTCTGTAATTCTAGGATGTGTCTGTCACATCGTAGGCTTGTTAGATCTTGTGCACTTTCAAGGAATGAATATGCCTTCATTTTGGTTGTCTTTTGTTTTAAATTAAATTTCACTGTTAGATAAGGTCTTTCTTCACCTTGGTTAAAATAACTAAGCCTTTTATCACATCTGATACTGAAAAGATCTGTCAGCACTTTCTAGTTACACCCTACTTTTCAGAGAATCAATGTATATATTTATAAATGCATAGAAAACTAAACTTGCCTTCTACCAGCAATCATTCTATTCCTACAATTTTTAGTGTTAACCTTATAACTAAGCTTTATTAAAAGCTAAATGAAAAATTATAACTGTTTTATATAAAACAGCATGAAATCAGAGGTTGATATAATAATGGGTTACAAATAAGTATTTCTTTTAATTTTGAGTTTTAAGAGACAGCCATAAGATCTTCCTTGTCAAGTCGCAAGAAAAATTTAATATGCCATGTTTTTCAATTCATAGGCACTATATTATACTTTCCAATTTTGGAGTAATTTGTAAATCATATTTCAAAGTGCTCATATATTTTAGTCATCATACAATACTATAATTAAGGCCATTCAAATAAAGAATCAGTGAGTCAAAAAATAAGGGGATCATCTATTTATCCTAAAAATGGATTAAAACATGTATCTTGTTCATAATGCAGGTGAATGCATACAAACTCTTGCATAAACGGTAGTTTATGTTAAGCTGGGTGTTTTGGAATTTTGTGACTAAGGGCACTAAAGGTGAGGTTTGCCTCCCCTAGAAGCCAAAGATAATGCTCTCTAGAGCATTATTTCAAATTTTCTATAAGAAAATTTTTTTTCTCATGATAAACTTCCATGGGAGGGGCTTTTTATAACCTTCACTCCCTTCCATCTTGCTTCTTACTTCTACTCCTATAGATCCAATTCAGAAATTTACATTACTATTACATTATTGTTTCAAAGGAAAAATCTCCTAAGGGAGAAACTATTTAGATTGTAAGTGTTTGCCATTTGCTTTCTTTTTGTTATGGTCATATTGTGGCCTGAAGCTTGTAATATTTAATGGCATTTTTAGAAACATATTGACCGTTTTACTTTCTCTGTATATGCTTACCACCAATCTTAAGTTTGCAGGAGGATAAAGTTTTAATCAGTAAGCACACACACACACAAAAAGCAAGTACGTAAAAGATAATTTTAAAAGCCCCAAAGCTAATTACTTTTCATTCAGAGAACCTAAATAATGCAACTCACATACTGGAAGCTGCTAAGGAATTTTACTTTATGAAAATATAGTTTTGGTTAACATTGGAGACCTTGACTTCAGTGAGAGGCACATGTACATCCATAGTTTGATAGTAGGGTGGGAAGGGCTTAGTCACAACCTGATAAACAGAAAACAAGGAGGAGGCAGCTTACCCTATACTTGCTTTTAGTAACTACATGGATCCAATGATATTCAATAAATATATATTGAGAGTTTTCTATGTGCAAGATATTAACAAGATACTGAAAAAAACTGGTGCGAAAGACATGGTTCCTGCTCTAAATAGACTTAACGGGGCCGGACACCTGGGAGAGATGAGGAAAATAGAAAATTCATAGCTGATGCTAAGTTTCTGGCCAAGAAATACCACGGAGGATGATGTCATTACAGAGTAGAAAACATAGGACAGCAGGTTTGTGGTGGCATTTGGGTATGAAGGCATGAAGGAAGGACATAATGAGTGAATGAATTTGAATTTGAAGTTCAAATACCTATTTATATGTGGCAGTTGACGATACATATCTTGAGCAAAGGAATAAGAATGGAGTCAACAAAGTCTATTTGAAAGTCATACAAGGAGATATTACATTTAAAGGCATGGAAACCATTCAAATGTTCCAAGGGAAATAGTATGGAATGTAAAATGTAAAATAACAGAACTTTGAGAAATAGGTGATAGGGAGCAGACAGAAAGGGCCAAAGAGAGAGGGAAAGCACTTGGAGAAAAAAGAAAGCTCAAGAGAGCAGAGTTGTAAAAGGAAGGGTGGTCATCAGTGCAACGACTGAGGAAAGTAGGAATGCCTCAATCATAAGTAACACTCATCAGTATTAGGTGCAAATGGTGCTAACGTCAACAATAAAAATTGCTAAGCTGATTTTTTTAAACTCTAGAATTGGTTTTATATTTGTATCCAGCTTGCTATCAATATTAATTTTGTCTTGGTAACTCAAGTACTAACTATTAAGACTCTGTACTATGGGTGGCAATGTGTTGTAGCAATTAAAATACATTAGGTTAGTGGTTCTCAACCAGGAGCAATTTGGCAATGTCTGGAGACATTTTTGATTGTCACAACTAGAGAGCGCCACTGACATCTAGTGGGTAGAGAGCAGGGTTGCTAAGAAACACCCTGCAAGACAAAGGACCCACCTCTCTGCCACAAAGAATTATCCAGTCATAATGTCAATAGAGCCAAGGCTGAAAACCCCTGCATTAGATTCATGAGATATGGGATCTAGTTCTAACTCAGATACTTATTTATTCTTCTGCAACTAAGGTTCCTTATATCTGACAAACAGAGAACAGGGAGTAAAGGAGGGGTGGAGGGGGAGATGGAGTTTGGATTAGATTAGTCGAAGTTTCCTTTCATTTCTAAAACAATACTTCTCTTTCTCCCACTGGCTCTCTATTATTCAATCATATCACTACTCAATAATCTCTCCATACACACACACACACACACACACACACACCACACACACACATGTGCACACAGAGTGCAGATATACTTGAATCTTGGTAGGCACACCATCAGTGAAAACAGAGCATAATAAGAGATAGAAATGTAAAAAATGAAAGAAAAGTTATTAGACATTATCAGAAATAACAGAATTGAATTTTCAAAATTTATTGCTTAATCTCAGAACATTTTGTTTCTCAAATACATTTTTAAAGAACTTCTGAATGAGTCAAAACCTAGTGATGAGAACTTTGAATAAAGTATTAATCCAATCATCCATCCAACAAGCATTTACTGGGTGGTTAAGGCCACCACAACACAAATGACAAAAGGTGAGTGCAGCACCAGTAAGAGGGACAAGGTTAGAGACACTTACAGTGTGGGGTGGCAAGGGCAGGCCTAGACAAGGGACAGAGGTGCAACTGGGGAGACTGGGATTTATCAGAGAAGACGTGCCTAAGGAGGTGACACTTTTCTTCAGTCTTAAAGGATGAGGAGAACTTTCACCAAAGGTGAAGAGCAATCTGAGGGCATCTGTGCTAGAGGGTGCAGCATGTTCAAACATGAGACTTGCAGGCCGTGCAACTCCGCCCTCAGTCTGTTTTCTCATTTGTAAAATGGGAACAGGAATACCTTTCCTGGCTAAAAAAGGCATTATTGTTAGAATCAAATGAGGTTTTTTTAAGAAAGCACTTTGATGATGATGATAGTTCTAATTTTAAAAGTGCTTTATGGGGGCTGGCCCGGTGGCGCACTGGATAAGTGCACCGCTTGGGAAGCGCGGCGGCGCTCCCGCCCGAGGGTTCGGATCCCACATACAGACCGGTTCCCGCTCACTGGCTGAGCGAGGCGCGGGAGCAACACCGAGGGTTGCAATCCTGTTGCCGGTCCCCGGTCCGGTACGGGGGCAACACTGAGGGTTGCGATCCGTTGCCGGACACGACAAAAGACAAAAAAAAAAAAGGAGTGCTTTATGTTATGTTTAGTACCATCTGTTGCATTAAATCCATATACAATAATCTGACAAGATAGTATTATGATCTCCATTTTACATATGAGAAAACTGAGGCTTGGACAGGAATAAATCTTTCTGAAAGTATGAAATATCTGAGGCATGAAATCTATGTTCTATACACCATGCCTCAATTCAAAACTACAAAGTTTGACATACATAAATGGGAGAGGTGGGAGCAGGGGGTGAATCAATCACTTTTATGCCTCAAATTTAAAACTGAAGATTTTTGACCTAAAAAATTAAGGGTTAACATTTTTTTTCTGGGAAATTCCAAATCATCTTGGATATTATAAACATCCTAGTTAATTAAATCATTAGGTTAACCTAGAATGCCACTGAACCTTTATCTGCCCTGTAACTAGACACCCAGTCTTACATAAACTGCATTGCCATAGGACACTGAGTCTGTACATTACTTCATTTTTTCAAAGGATCCAGAATTGCCAAACCAAGGTGATAGCTGTCAGCTGCTCCTCCCTGAGGATCTTTCCTATTACAGCTTTGGGGAGGCTTCCCATTGTCTTCTAATGGAATGTTCCCAACAGCAGTTGCAGTCGTATTAATTAGACCATTTGCATAGACCTGTATTCAGAGTGAAGACTGAGGGATGAGGAAACCATGCCTTAATTTACTGTCTCTTTGAAGAGGATTCCTTACTTGACATTTGTATTTCTTGGTGACCACTAACCAGGAAATGGAAGATTCTTGTGCAAAAACAGACAGAAAACATGCAAATTTAGTTTTTCCGAAGTGTGAGTATTGCACTTTATTTTTTAAGCAAGGAGATATGTCTACTTTCTCTGTTAATAGGAGTGGGCTGTACATTTCAGCTTGGTCCCTTATTGATGCTATCTTCAATTCACAATAATATAAAAAAGATACAAGGAATAAAAAGGACATAAGGTATCCTTCTCCTTTCTTACTTAACATACATCTTAGAAAATACATAAATAAAAGCCCATCAACTAACGTCAATGACTGCTTTATACTAAAAGTCATATCCTAGGAACTGTGTTGATTAAAAATTATGAATGTTAAATAAAGTAAAAATTCAACATATATTAGTACAGGTTAAGAGAACAATCACATGTTTTCTGTGCCTGATTTTGCATAAAGATTTAGAGAGCCCATTTCTGTACATACGCTGTTCCTATAACAGATTCTAAGCCTTGGGGCGTCCCAGACTACTCTGGAACTTGTAGATCCTGTTATTTTTATTATGCTCCTGCCAACCCTGAGACCCTCTGGTTTCTAATACATTGTTCTGGAGTGACCTTGCCATTTACTGTTTCTAAGTCCTTGTCAGGTATTTGATTTCTCTGAGCCTCAGTTTCTTCATTTGCCCAAACTGGACTAATTGTACTTACATTATACAGTTATTTGAAGGAGTAATTGAGATGATGTGTGTTAAAGCACCTAATACACAACATTGTTGGCACACAGTAGGCATTTGGTAACTGTCAGTTCCCTTCCCATCTCCTGGGTTTGTGTCCCAGTGCTGAACCAGACATCCCAATTACCCAAGCTGTTCACGTGGCAAGACAATGCAGAAGGCAGCTAGGATACCTGGGTCAAAAGCCACACAGGAGAGGCCTGTCATCATGTCCTCTGCCTAGGTGTGTCATCTCAGATTGTGCCAAGACTCAGGTAGCTCCTAAACTCTCAGGGTCAACAGAGACATAGGCAAGCCAATTGTCTAATGAGATCTGTGCTTCTCATATTTTCAAGAAAATGTTTATTCTGCTTAATCCTCTTTCGTTGTGTGATGAAGCAGGACTTAATTGTCTTGGAGATGTTATTTAGGAACATTCTCAAAAACCCATTTGGGCATGAATAAAAATGTTTGATTTTAGATTGAGAGCCCCTAAACATAACTGCAGAACTCAAGATAAAAATTTCTCCTCTTTCTGGAGCAAGCACAAGATTAGAGAGGAGAATTCAGCTCTAAAATTATTTAGAAAAATGTTATTCAGTTTGGGGTATCTCAGCACTTTTACGTAATATTCAATAGGCCTAAAGTGCTAGCAAACCCCGGTGTGAACTCTTTTAGGTTAGCCCTCCTTTTTCTATGGGAATTTGGGAAACCCCAATGTACAAAACAGGAACATCAATATCAAACATTTATAAAACTCAAAAGTAACCAAATGATGGTGTGTGTGTAGCAATTTAAATCTGCGTATGTTGCTAGTAGAGGGTGGAACTTTTTTCCCACAGTCATAAATACATATAAATCCAACAAAAAAGCAAATGTATGTTGAAGTCTAAAATAAATGTCTCTTTCTTTTGAAGGACAGGGTTTGAGAAAAGTATTTCTACGTAATCCTTTCGGGGATAAAAAGGCAATGTCATAAATAACAGGTGGCCTTGCCTTTTTTTCCACGTGCTTTTAAATAAGACTGTAGGACCTGCATACCTGAATAGAGTATAGAGATATGATATAGAACTTCAAACAGGAACTTTCCTAGTGACAGAGAAATATCTAAACAAACTGGGAAAACAGAAACTGACCTAGCTTATTTGGAAATGGGCTTGGCGGCTGATGAAATAGGTGAACCATAATTAAGTAATGCAACAAAGGAGTTAAGCACTTTCATGACAACAAACACACACAACACACACACTAGGTGGGTAGTAACCAGGTTATTCATAGGCTCTTGCTATCTCAAATTAGAATATTCAGTGAGACCCAGACAGACACTCGCATTGTTCAGATGCAACCTTGCAAGTGGGGAGAAAAAAAAGCACCAAGCCATTCTGACCTCTAGGTTAATTTTTAACTCTAGGAAGACTGTCACCCTTCTAATTTTATTCTTGTCACACATACCTCAAAACAAAGACAGCAAAACCACATTATTTACTGAGTATCTTCTAGCAAGTCATTCTTAGCTCAGTTTTGTCAGAAACCACAGATCCAGTTTCCATTTTTGTTCCTGAACTTGGACATGTGAGTTCTAGCTATGCATAATATGCGTTTCATTAGGTCTCCCAACCCCTGTGATAAAGTGTGTTGAAATAATAATTTAACTGTCACGAACTGCAGAGGTAGAGAGAGCGTGTTAGGGGAATTCGTTGTCATTGCAACTGCAGAAAGAATGTGAGACTGGTAACTTTTATGCCCGGTTAAAATATTCATATACAGCTTCGAACCCCTCTTGAAGCTGAAGGAATTAGGAAGAAGTGATGTTTTTTTTTTTTTTTCAAACCAGAAAGGTTAAATATGGATTTTTTGCCCCTGCCCACAAGAACTAAGTCATCTCGAATGGGAAGACTGGCATTAAAATACCCTCAGCGATCACAGGCTACGTTGTGCTCTCAGCAGCTAAGTGCGAGGCGCCGGCTGCCGGGGAAGGCGGAAGCGGCGGGTGTGGAGGCCAAGGGCGGTGGGGAACGCCCGAACCTGCCTACGTCCCTTGTGCTCCAGGAACCCGTGAACAGCGTTTCGATTCTGTTGCGTCTGGAGCCCCAGCCCAGCTGACTGGCGCGCATCAGCGCTGCCGGGAAGCTTCACCAGGCTAGATTTTAGGAAACGGTGCAAGACAGAGGAGGAAAAGCATTTAATTTCTAAAATATCTCTAACGCGTGTGTCTAGTCTCTGTCCCCCGAGTTCCAACAAGAAAGAATAAAACATGAAATGTCAACAGTGCGTTCCAGGCCTTTGAATATTCATTCTAGGACTGGCAAATTTTAAAAAGAAAACAAATTTCTCAGTTTTTTATTTTGCTTCATAAGGAGATACATTAACTCATGCATGACACACGAGCATATGCCAATGGTTAATTGACCAGTGGAAGGCACTTAATCCCGCAGCCCCGCCACCGCGAAGGACAGACTGACATAACGAGCGACATTGTTTTAAATGGGGTACACGTCAACCTTGTGGATAAGTCTGTGGCTGCAGCGGGGCGGAGAGCCTGGAGGTGACACGCGTCGGCTCTGTCCCTTTGACACCGGCCCGTCAGGCAAGTGAGCTAGGCTGCCCTGCGCTGCGACCTTTTTAAATTGTGCCCCAGACTGACTTAGCAGGGTGAGGTACAAAGTGTCCAGAATTTCATAATCGCTTCGGGGGAGGAGTGGCCGGAGGACTGTCCGGATGTCATCCTCCCTCTCTTGAGCACCTGGGAGTAGTGGCTGAGGAATGAAAAAATGCCCTTCTGGTTAGCCCGGGACTACTCCCCAAACTTTTCCATCTCTCAGACGCTTGCAGGACGAGGTGGGGAGCGCGCGGAGGGTGGGTCTGCGTTGTGGGGTCACCTGTCGGGTGGTGTGTGGCAGTAGTTGCTTTGGTCACTTGAATAAGTCAGTCTTTCAGCCAGGGCTGGAATTCCCAGTACGTGCTTTTGCAGAACTGTGAGTGACTTTGCTCATCTCAGCCACGATACCTCCCAGTTTGTGAATATGTCTGCAACCTGTCAGTGCCTCAAACGATCGCCCCAGAAATGCCTCGCACGACTGTGTCTGCCTTCTCGGCCCCTCTGCTTCCATCGTGGTTCGGGCATCTGTCTCCTCAAAGGCTAGACAATATGAAGAAAAGCCCAAAGTTTTTGTTTTTAATGTGTCCCGTTTGCCGTCTGTCAGCCTACTACCTTCGAGTTCGCTTCCCCACGCGTTGCCTTAATCCTGTCACTTCCCTCTACAAAATCTTTCAAGGATGTCCCATTGCCTTTTGGACAAAGTCTACCGCAAATGTGAACCCAATCAGTCCTTTAAACCTCAGCTCCCACCAGACAAATTCCCTCACCCCAGCCAGGCTGGAAAACTCACGACGCCTTTTACTTATTCCCACGTTCCTGCCCTTGCTGATGGAGCCACGCTTCGGGGGAATGGCCGCCTTTTACAAGATCTCATCAAATTCAGTCAGATTTTCACAGTTTTCCTCCAAGGCCTGGAAAAGGCTACAGCAATCTCTCTTCCTTCTGATTTCTTGCAGCATTTGTTGTTTATCTTCCCCCTAGACTCATAGAGTTCTAAATCTGCTACTTCACGTCTGGGGAAACTACTTCGTGTTGTTTAACCTTTCTTGTTTGTAAGTCATATGTTCAGATCTGCACATATATAAATTGTCTTGCTTTTTCTTTTATTTCACTGTAGGGCCTAAGAACCGTAAGTCAATTTAGCAGTGTTCATATATATTTATAAGCACTACTTAAATATTTATATAAACATATGGAATATATATGTGGAATTTGAATAGAAGTGTAATCTGACAAATGTTAACTCCTTAGCTTTCTATTTCTGCTTTTTATTGTTTTAAAAAATTATTACTATTACTATTACTACTACTATTATTATTATTATTATTATTATTATTATTATTATTATTATTATTATTATTATTATTATTATTATTATTATTATTATTATTATTATTATTATTATTATTATTATTATTATTATTATTATTATTATTATTATTATTATTATTATTATTATTATTATTATTATTATTATTATTATTATTATTATTATTATTATTATTATTATTATTATTATTATTATTATTATTATTATTATTATTATTATTATTATTATTATTATTATTATTATTATTATTATTATTATTATTATTATTATTATTATTATTATTATTATTATTATTATTATTATTATTATTATTATTATTATTATTATTATTATTATTATTATTATTATTATTATTATTATTATTATTATTATTATTATTATTATTATTTTGCTTCTTTCTCACTTACCCCTTTAATGTCCAGAGCTCTCAAGTTATAGGTGCTTTGGTTCTTTTGGTTCCTTCTTTCAATGGTTAAGATTTATACTGTCTGCATGTGAATCCTTGGACAAGTTTTTTAATCTTTCTTCGTTTCCTCATATGTAAACTAAGGATAATAACAGTATCTAACTCATCGGAAGATAATCAAAGTGCTTAGTACAATGCCTAGCACAGAGTTAACGCTCATTAAAAGTGCCTGTTACTATTTGTAAGCCCTGATGCTTAGGATTGTGGTACTTGGCAGGTGGTCAATATTTGTGAGTTAAAAAAATCAAAGAACAGTAGGATAGAAATAGGCTGGGTTCCTAAGTCTGTTTCTGAATCTATCAAGAAAACAGAAAGTAAGTCATCGTACTTAATTTCTCTTTTGTAAAAGAACAATTTAAGCAAAAAGAAATGATACTGACAATGGGTTATAGTTTTATGGAGCATTGATAGGGATCACAAGTTTGGTAAATTTGAATCTGGAAGAGGGAGTGCTGGTTACATAATGGCTTTTGTCCTACAAATGAATCTGGAAAAAAAGTAGCTCAAGTTTCTGAGGAATGAAAGCAGAATTTGAAAGAATGGGTCATCAACTGGGAGCATTTTCTTAATCTGCACAGTGACACTGTCAGGTACTTGCGGGAAGTGACAAGGAAGAAGAATTCATTAGTCCTGATTAATTTCTTATTTTATTAAATATAGTACACTTTATGATCAAAGGAAGGATGGGGTGGGAATGTGATGGGGAGAATGTGGTCATGCGGATAACCATCGACAATCAACTCTATGGTATTGATATGCGTGGAGGAATTTTTTTACTTCGTAGCTGACACTTGCAAGCAAGGGCTATCATCATCATGAAAAAATCCTTGTGCTTGTCTCAAAATTGTCCACAGCAATGTGCTCTTCTATGGGCCGATTTCACATGATGTGAAGAAATCGTTTCTTTATTGGTTCTATGTTTACTCAATTTTCGAGCCATTAGTTTTTGAGAATGACTCCCTCATGACACATCAGGGAAGATGTGCCACTGCCCCCACAGAGTAGTATTCTTTTTTTTTTTTAAAAATTAATTGGGAACAATTTTCATTAATCGTTCACTTAAATATATATACATAGTATGAAGTACAATCATAATTCCTCTTAAAGGCACAAAGCATATTTGAAGATAGACCAGTATGAGAAGGAAATGATGAAGTCATATAGAATTTTCCAACTAGGGAGTAACTTTAAGACATCAACTAGATCAGCCATTCTCAATTTGAGAGGTACTGGGATTTCTTTCCAAGGGGTTAATAAATCCAAATATTATCTATAGATGCATTATACTTATATATCATATAATATAATACTGTTTTTAAAAATATAGCCTATTGTGATTGGTAAAACATATTCATTTTAAACTAATATTGAGTTCACAGTGGCTTTGTGGCATATGTTTTTTTAATTAATATATAACAAACATTTAAGCACTATGGAATGTGGGAAAAGATTCTGCAAAAAGAATCTAGAAAAGTTAGGAATTCTGGACTGGGAGCATACGTGTACAGGCCCTAAACTGGTATCACCCATACACCCATTGTAGACCACAGCCTGATCAAGCCCTGGGCCCCACCCAAGGAGCCAGCATTTAGCATCAGTCACAGACTTAAAAAACTTTCCATCTCTGGCTTTTTCCCTCAAGTTAGTGCTGCTTCTGACTGCCTCTGGCATTATGTATTATGAAATAATAATTTATTGTGAAATACTGCTTTTCAAAGTGAAAAACTAAGCATAGCTACTTTAGAGAATTAGTTTTTACATAACACAAAATGTTTTAAGTCTTTTAGTTAGTCCTTGGAAAGAACAACTGAAATAAAATGGTATTGGGTTGCTTTTTTTTTTTTTTTTTTTACGATTAAGGCATTGAAAATTATAGGAAAGTGTTCAAGATCAGATTGTTAAATTTCATATTCAAAACATGAGTCCTTGAGCATGAATTCTGTTCTATCAGATGCTAGTTTTTGAAAAAAGAATTGACTTTATTCTAAATTTAGCCAGATATTAACTGATTAGATGAATGGATTCATTAAAAAACAGTTTCTTCTATTTGTGGTTTCATTTACATTCAGAACTGTAGGTGGAAAGGAATATGCATGTAGTTGACATTTGTTCTTAGATCTAAATGAGGCATGCCAAATAATAATAATAATGGCAGCTGATATTCATACCTAACATTTTTAACTCACTAGATAATTTAAAATATATTTGCTTATTTATTCTTCAGAATAACCCCATGAGGCAAGTACTTTTTTATTTCCATTTTATAAAGGAGTCTAAAGCAAGAAAGATTAAGAAATTTGTCCAAAACCCTTCAGCTTGTAAATGGAAGAGATGGAATTCAAACCAGGCAGACTGTCTACAGCATCTACATGCTTTTCCATCATACTATATTGCTTTAACCTGTAACATTTAGTGCACCTAAAGCTCAGGGTTTGTTCTACATATGGTGCTCTAAAATCCATGTTTCTGGAGTTTTCTAGTCTCAGATTATTTGGAAACAGTATTCACCCCCTTTGCAGATTTTATTTTCTTAAGAAGAACTTTCTATGTTGTTGTCTTCCTATTAAGGAGAAAATCAGGTGTGCCAATCTTTCAGCTTCCATCTCCAAAGCATTTGCTAATCTTACTTTTTTGTTGTTGTTCATTGTGCTTATGAAAACACTTTATTCTAAAAATATCACATCAAAAATGCCATCCATGAATTTCATCAGCAGAATCCTCTGGAAAATCATTCAGTAACCACAAAATATAAAAAAGTCAGATAGTATTTAATATTAGGAACTTGACTGATTCTGAAGCTCCTGCTTCTGATGCTTGCCATAAGTTGTGCCCTAATAATAGAAGAGCCTCCCCTTCTGTGACTTATGCAAACCCATATAACACTAATTACACACGTAGTGATGATGAATTAGGAATGCAGCTATACCTATTTAAAGGGCTGCTTTTTTATGTTTAGCTAACACCTAGTTGCATATAATTGTACACTACCTACATTGATGTTGCTACTCCTTAAGCAATATCATACAGTTAAAATGCTAACTTCCATAAAAGCCATTCATTCAACAAAAATTTTGTTTATTCTTTCAACAAACATTTTATGTCTCAAGCAACCACAAATAAGCCATTAAAATGAACATATTTAATTCAAGAAACTTTACATTTTATTGCTAAGTCATTTGCATAATTATTTTCTGATTACATATTGATTTATGAAATTTGGAAATATTTACTATTAATGTTCTTCTCAGATGTGGAAAAAGAGCAAAACATACATGATAGATACTTAAGCTTGAAATTTTCTTGTCTTTCAATCTCCTGGAAGATATCTGAATTACTTTCTATATCTAAGTATCAGTAAACAGTACGTAGGATTACTAATTTTTTCAGACCCTGGGGGTTAAACATCTAGAAAACTGAGTGGAATGCCACAAAAATTGCAGAAATTTTTTTATGATTGATTTTTTTTTTCTCTATTTAGTACTACCACTGACAGACATTAGTGAAAACATTAGTAAAGGCAATAAAACAATAACTATTAAAGTCTTTATTAGTGGTAATATCTCCTTGACTTCAAAATTTCCCCCAATAAAATTACACATAAATAAGATTGTATTCTTTCTTGTAATGTACCTTACTCTGTAACAAATTATTTGTGTAAACCATTAACATTTTATTGTATGACCTGCCGGACACTAGTTCTCACCTGTTGTAGCACTTTAAAATCATTTGGTCAGCTTCAGAAAAAACACTGATACCCGGGCCTTACCTTCCCAGAAATTCTGATTCATTTGGTCAAAGAAGAGTCCCAAACAGATGTAATTTTACAAGCAGACAGCTTGATGTTTTAACTGAAACATGGAAAGAGGGAAAGAATATTTAACCTCCCATTTTAGATCCAAGTTCTAGTTCTGACTCCAGAAATAAATTGTGTGATCCTGTATAGGTCATTTAACTTCTCTGGGCCAGGCTCTTCTCCTCCTTAAAATGCAGGTTTGAACTACATGATCTCAAATGTTATAGCTTTCTTAGTACCATATCAAGGAGATGGAACCACAACTTTGTTATCTTTGACCCACATGTGCCTTTCCGCATTGAACAATGTCAGGCAAGTGTGCAAAGGCATTGGCTAAAATATTCTAGAGTGATAGCAAAGATAATGTCTTCAGGATATGAAAAAATAGTTCATCTTATAAACAGGTTTCTCCAGTTTTCTAAAATCTTGACTTCATGTCTCCTAGGATCTTTGCTTAGGCATTTTTTTTCTTTTTCAATTTTCTTCCCTTGCTGACAATTTATGAATCACGAACTGAACAAAAAACAAAATGGGGATTTAGAAACTAGAAAATCCAGATCATGTTGCAAATTAAGAAGACTGTCTTATTGTGTGACCCAAACCACATTTATGAAGAAAGTTTCAATTTTCTGATGGCGGAAAAAAAAAATCAGAAAACAGTCAATTAAACAAAAAAGACACTAAAGTAGTAATCAGAAGCCCTTGGTTTCAATCCTGGCTCCCATTATTTGTGAGTGTTTTGACCTTATGATCATACTCAAACTGCATTAGCCTCACCTGTAAAACTTGGAGATAATTGCTCCTGTCTTTCATGGAACTCAAAAGAGATAATGTTTAATAAAATAGTGAGACACAACTGTAAGATGTAATTGTTGGCAGTAATAAACAGCAGACATTTATTGAGTGCCAGGAGATACAAAAGAGTCAAAAAAGTTAAGAGAACAACCACGATACTGCTAGATTACCAAAGCAAGAGGAGGTAGGTGCTCAGACGGGAGGCATAGGCACAGGCACAGTAGCGGGTGGAACCATGACGTCAAGACAAAAGGAATGGAGGAGGAGAGGTAACAATACTGAGATCACTGGTAACCTTTCAGGAGAAAGTTCAGTGCAATGGAGAGGACAGGAGTCAAATGGCAGAAATATGATCTGTATTTCTTCTAAATCCAAATATTACTATCAGCAAAGATGGGTTATCCGTGAGCTTCAGAATGACGATGTTTACAGCATAGGCCTCTCATAAATCATCAAAACATTGAGTGTAAAACCCAGGTAATAACAATGGATCATTTTTACATGTGGGCCTCTGTCTAATCCATAATGTATTCAAATGAGTGAAATAGAAAAGTCGCTTATTCTGGGTTCTACTATAACATGCATATCTTACTTTTTTTCCTGTTTAATTTACAGGGAAACATCAAAATGATTTTCTTTAATATTACATAGCTCTTAAGAACATTATTTCTACTTTCTTAAGAAGGTATCCTTACACATTACAAGAGTGGGATTAGGGACAAAGTCATTCTCTGAGGTTCTATACTTAACTATCTCATCCAATGCTTATTTAAATGTATTGGTCTCTCCTCTTGTTTCTTTCCCATCCACCCCTATTCCACTGTTTGTGTCGGGGGAAAAAACTATATATATATCTCATTGTCATATCTTCAGTGAGGACTGATAGCTGACTCTAAAGAAACAAATCTGGATCAACATGCTCAGAATTTATTTGTGTGGTGCTATGGAACTCAAATTGATTTGGACTTCAGCATGGCATAGATCAGAAAAATGATGACATGAAAGAAATATTCTTATGGCTTCTAGACTCTACTTTCAAGTTATTGTGCCTCTCTTAGACTGTAGATTTAGCATTAGGATCCTTCAAGACTCCAACCTTCTTACCAATAAACCCCACAAATTCTCAGGGACACCAATAATTTTCCTTCCTCTAAAGACATCTCCCAAGATATACCTAAATGTGAAATCCAGGTATCTTTTTACCTTTGTATGAGAGGAAATAGTACTTCAGATCTATTCATCCTGCTTCAATGCAACTGTGTACCTGAGAGTATTTGAAAAAATGAAGTTAAGTGAAACCCAAAATCTCACCAAAAGAAAATAAGAACTTTATATGAAGCTTGAGCCAATTTCCTAGAGGCCATCTGTGCCCTACCTAGATGATAAGGTGTATCTTTGGACTTGGAAACCAGATTGCCTATACAGCTATGGGTTTCTAAAAGAAATGATTGTAAACTGCCCTGATCTTTATAGCTACCTGCAGTGCCAGTCTCACTATGGGTATTAGGGCACCAAAAGATGAAACCTTCTGTTCTTTGTTAAGATATCTGGAAAAAGAGAAACAAAATTTGAAAATATTGTCCCCAGAAGCTCTGAGAAATCTTTGATCCTCCAAAATCACAGGTCAATAAAAGATATTCAAAAGGGAACAATGACTAAAGCTCAAAAATGGGACAACAGGATAGGGATGGCTTTTGATGTTGCAGGGTAAATTTGAGGATTGAACCATTGGTGTTATCTAACATTTTTACTTTTGTGACTTTTGAGTTCAAAATATTTTTGACACTTCAGCTCCAGTTAATTGGCACTTTTGCTTATTTTTGGTCCTAGTCAACTATCAAATGAGTCTCAACTTAAGGCTTCTTCCAGAAGCCTTCCCTGATCTTCCTAGGCCATGTTAAGCACCCTGCGCAATGTCCTTGCATTACATCCTGAACTTTCTCTGTCATAAAACTTATCACTTCCTCATGCATTTGCTTCTTTCCTTCTCCCACCGAAAAGGAAGCTCTAGGAGGAAGGGATCATTTCTCTACCAGTCCTATACTCTGGTACTCAACGTGGTGTCTGGCACAGAATGGGTGCACTACAAATATCTGATAAATAAATTAATTGGTAAATATCTATTGGCCTGGAAGACCCTCAAACTCTCTAATGATTGTGGTATGTAATAAATATGTAAACAAAAACAATAATTTTAGAGACACTATTGGAGTACCATGTAAAGACAGTTGGCTAAAAAACATCTTTTATAAATGCTTTTTGTTCTTAAATCAGAACATCTTAAGAGGTTCTTAAATCACAGTGGTTTCCTCTATATCCCTCAATTTTTATGTATTAAATCATCTGTCACATTGTTCTTATTGCTATTTCTTAGAAATATGACTCCCTCCTCATTACCTGTTTTCTTGTATTTTTTATCCAATTGCTTTTTACCTCTTCCTGAATTTTGCTTAATCAGTTATTATTCTCCCTTGAATTTTTACTGAGTCTTATTCTGGTGCTTTCTTTTCTTCTCTCCCTCTCCATACTTAAGTCTTCTCTACCCCCAACCCCCACAAAGTCCTCCACTTTATGATCGCCTTTAACCAATAGCCTCATTTCCTTCATTGTTGAATATTTTGAAAGAGCATTCTGAGGTCTCCATTTATATCCTTACCCCTTGCAACATGACTACTCTCTAAACAATGTCTTCAGAGCTATTCTTCTGCAGGTTATTATTGACTTCCTTATCACCATAGCAAAGATATTTTCTCACTATCTTCCTTGTTGACTCTCAAATTTTGTTTCTCTTTTTACTCTACTTTGGTTACCGTCATCTCTATATTCACATTTTGAAATCTTAATTATAGTTCAAGTTTTGTTTCAAAAATCATTTCTTTCAAGAAGTCCTGGTTTTTCAGTTGGGTGTGGTTTTTTCCATCTTTGACATCCCCATAATCTTTTACATATTTATTTGCTTTGTATTGAATAGACAGTGTGGCATACTGGCAATAAGTAAAGGTTCTCGGCTGCCTGAGTTGGAATACAGGCCCTCCTACTAAGTAATTTTGTGATCTTGGGCAAGTTTTCTTGTATGTAAAAATAGGATGCTAAGAGAGTTGTGAGGATTAAATGAAGTAATAAAGTTAAAAAATTTAGAACATAGCTGGCACATATAAGTTACTCAATAAGTATTAACTATTGTTCTTGTTAGTGGTGATTTATAATTTGTGTCATCCTCAATACCAGATTCTAATATTCTTGAAACCGAAATGATGTCTTACTTGTGTTTCAATACCCTTCTGTCTAATTTAGTGTCTTGCATATACTGGGCACTAAATACATAGTTATTGAATGCATTTGTTGATTACTAATGCTGAATTTCTACATTATAAATTATAGACAGAGAAGGAAATTACATTGTGACTAAGCTGTCCCATATCTGGTAGTGATCAGACATTACTATGTTATATAATTATTGCAACTATGATTTCTATTACATTAATGATGTGCATATTTTCTCAACTGTCTCCTGGACCAGTTTCATTAGATACCTATGATCCAATTTTAGGGCCAATGGTAAGGAAATGTTGCCCATTAACCAGTCCACTTAACATTACTCCTCAGCTTTGATCAGTACCCTTATAAGTCCCAATGTCATGATGGCTTTCATGGAAACAACCAAAAGCCTGTTGAGCAGAAGAAATACTTTAAGCAATCTTCAGAATATGCCACTTGTTGAAGACTCTATAACATCTTAACTCATGGTTAGAAGAGCTAGTGAAAGATGAGACAAAACATTTTGAGAAAAACATTGTCCAGCTTAAAGAGCCAAGGGACTCCTTTTATTGGCAACTGTCTTAGTCTATTTTGTGCTGCTATAACAAAATAGCTGGGTCTGGGTAATTTATAAAGAACAGAAATTTATTTCTCACAGTTCTGGAGGCTGGGAAGTCCAAGATCAATGTGCTAGCAGGTTTGATTGCCTGGTGAGGGCTGCTCTCTGCTTTCAAGATGGCGCCTTGTTGCTGCATCTTCTTGGGGGGAACAAACAAACACCTTGTCCTCACATAGCAGAAGAAAGAAGGGCAAGAGGGCCAGATGGCAAGAGGACCTCTTTTATAAGGTCCTCAGTCACATTCACAAGGGAGAAGTCCTCATGACCTAATCAACTCTAAAAGGTCCCCTCTCTTGCTACTGTCACATTGGCCATTAACTGTCAACACATGAATTTTGGAGGGAACGCATTCAAACCATAGCAACAACCCAGCAATTAGGAGACCAACCAACACAAGAACCTTGTGCTCCACATAAAAAAAAGTACCTGATCTCATCTGGATGTTCATTACTATGAAAATTAACTCAGGAAGAATACTAAAAACTGAAAGATATACATGTCTACAATATCATTGAGAAGTGACATCACCCAACTTAATGGATTAACTAAATTATCTGCTATTGTCACTTTTTACATTTGAAGAAATTGAAATACTTTCACACTGCATCTCTGATTTATGAAGGATTTAATGAGTATTATAGAGAGAACAAGACGGGCCAAGTTATTCAACAATCTTAGGTTTGAAACCAAAACATCTTTTGATAGAGACAGAAAAAAACAGAATCACACATAATTAACACATTATAAATAAATAAATAAATAAATGCTGAAAATACCCAGATACTTCTTTACATTACTAACAAAATTCTTGCTTCCAACTTCTTCATTGATTGTCTTATTTGCGTGTGATCATAACTTTTTTGCTGAATAGAGTTCCATTGTATTTCATTAGAGTTAGAAGTCTGTCATTTTAAAATTATTTTACCATGAAGTAATGTGGGGTCTTTTCAAGTTTTTTGACTGAGACCTAAAATCATTTTACATGATGGTGCTGCATACCCAGGTATAGTGGACTAAATGTCCCCCCCAAACTCATTGAAGCTTGAATTGTGTCCCCCAAGTTTTATGTATTAGAAACTTGGCCACCACTGTGACTAAGAGAGTGGGGAATCCTATTATGGTAATTGAAAGGTGGGGTCTTGAAGAGGTGATTAGATTGTAAGACCATGCTGTAGTGAATGGATTAAAAATGATGGTCATGGGCATGGTTCTGAGGGCTTTAAAAGAAGAGTGAATGAGGAGGTTGCTCTCTCTGCTCTCTCTGCTTCCACCATCTTGCAATGTGAGACCCCTGGGTCACTGTCACCACCAACAAGGCCTTCACCAGCTCTGTTCCCTGCACTATGGACTTCCTAGCCTCTAAAATTGTAAGGAATAAATTCCGTTTTCTTTATAAATCACCCACTTTCAGGTATTTTGTTACAAGCAACAGAAATGGACTGATACATCAGGAATATATATTCATATATATCCGAAGTGAATACTTTAAAGGCATTACTTTATCTTGTTGAGAGGTACTGTGATTTCTTTTATTTCATGTGAAAGATAAAATATAGCTGACATTTATTAATATTTAATGACATACTAATTAATTACAATATGCAATTTGAAAATAAAAGAAGTAGATCAATAATACTTTAGAGCATGGTTTTCCTGTGGATCCTGGAGCTCCAGTGGCTATGTGAGGGGGTAGGGGGCTCATAGTCTCCGTAGGGGTCAAAGATAGGAGAGAGAATGTGTGTTCCTGTAGCAGATGGATTCTAGGTTCTCACTCCCACTTTTGCTATTTTTGGTTATCTATGTAGGTTTTCCATATACAATTTCATTTAAAGAAACATATCACTGGTTTAAAAAAAGTCTGACAGTTAACTCTGTACATTATAGTTTCCTTACCTTATGGGTCAAATCCTGTTATGACAAAAACCATTACATCTGAAGTCACTATGTAAAATAACAGATTTCTCAAGTTCTGTTTATTTCAAGCAATACTCTAGCACAACGATGCAGTTAAAAAAAAAAGTGTTTGTCAAAGTCCTTAGGATTTCTTATAATGCACTTTAGTTCTTTTAAGTGTGGCATTTTAATTTTGGGATTAATATTATAAGCTTGTGTGGATTTGGTTAGATAATTTACATGGATTATAATCCCTTTGCTCAGAATTCAATGCAAAATTTTGAGTGCTGTTTTTGTTTCTGATAAGTGAATATGTTTTATTATATAAAGGTCAAAATAGTTTATTGTTTTATTCTTCATGCCTTTTCAGATGAAGAACACTTCATTCCAGTCAAAAGGAAAATTAAAATATTTCTTTAGATTTTATCCGTTTGTCAGGAACAGGAACAGATTTTTCCTGGAGAGATGAGTGATATTTCTAGCACAAAGGTAGCATTCTGCACTTTTAAACTAATTAGAAAGAATTGAAAATAGTTATTAGAACTTCCTGAAATCACATTACTTTAGGACAGGGACCCAAAATCAGTTTATAAAGTTTATGAAGGTGAGGTTGGGGGGAGGAGGAGAAGAATAGGGAGTGATAGAAGGGAGAGAGCTTGTACTTGCTGACCATTCACTGTGTGCGAAACACTAAACTAGGCACATTTACACATAGTCCTTTTTTTAATCCTCACAATGATTTATTGAGTAGATATAATAATCCCCAATTTACTGAGGAGAACCTGTGAGTTAAATGACACATCCAAGGTCAAGCATTGATGGAGCTGGGATTTGAAACTAAGTTTGTTAGATTTCAAGTCCCCGGTCTTTTCGGTGTTTTATTTGCTTCCCAAGACTGGTCTACTGCATGGCTCCTTGAAGTTGCCCCCCTCACTACTACCCAAGCACCAGGTTCTCTCACTGACCATGGTCTGAACATTCCATCCTGCTCTCCATCACTCACTCCTCTCAGGGTCAATCTCCTCCCCCGTTGGCTCTAGTCTCACGCTTCAGACTCTCAGCACTCTGCACCTCACTTTTTCCTTCATTTCCACGTGATTCCAGTTTGGCTTTAACTTTTGACTACACAGCATCAGCCAACCTTGGTGTATTAGTCTGTTTCTGTTGCTTATAACAAAATACCTGGAACTGGGTGATATGTAAGAAAAAAAAATTTATTGCTTTCAGTTTTGGAAGCTGGGAAGCCCAAAGTACAGGGAACACATCTGGTGAAGTGACTCTACAGCAATGTATGGTGTCATATGGCAGATGGTGGAGCAGAGAGAGAGAGAGAGAGTGCCTCATGTGCTTTCCTTTTAAAGTCCTTAGAACCACGCCCAGGACCACCATTAAACAATTCGCTATGGCAGGATCCTCACAATCACATTACCTCTTCAAAACCCCACCTTTCAATTACAATAATACGATTTCCCACCCACAGCAGTTATAGTGGGGGTTAAGCTTCAATGACTTTGGGGGGCTATTCAATCCATTGTAGTTGGGTTAATAAGTCTTTTGGTTTAAAGAAGTACCAGCGTCAAACTTTTATAACTCCATCTACAAGAAAGTCACATTTTCTTAGCTTAAGCTGAACTACTCCATTTACAAATTGTGTGACTTTGGGAAAGTCACTTAACCTTTCTGCGCCTCAGAGTTTTCCTCACTTATAAAGCAGAAATAATAGTGTCACTATCTCTTAAGAATGTGTGTCTTAAATAAGCACAAAGTATTTAGAACTTTACCTGGCCCATGGTGAGAGTGCAATATAGTTTAGCCACGTTGAACTTAGCAACTTGAAAACTATAAACCATGAAGAATTTTTACTGCTTTCAAAATGAGTAAGATTGGATGAAAGCCAGTACAATAAACTTATGGTATTCCAGTATTTAACATTCAAATTTGACTGCTTATTATCAGTTCTAAAGGTTGTAATTTGGAGTATTTGTGATTTTACTTATGCATGAATTTGAGCTACAAGTAGTTTTAGGCTTGTAAGCAAGATGAATCTTTTTTCTGAAGAGTATGTCCCAAATATTGCTCAGAACACCTGGCCCTTCTTGTAGTTACATATTCAGTATCTGTTTTTGTAATAAGCACTATGAGGATAAGAACTATGCTTATTTCATTTCCAGAGCCTAATGCAATAACAAACGTAGCTAAAAATGATGATGTATTTACTATCTGCCAGGTATTATGCTAAGAGCTTACATAATTGACATAAATTAATATCTCATTTGATACTCACACAAACCCTTGAAGTTGGCACCATTATTTAATAGATTATATTTCAAAAATATTCACTTTCTTACCCCCACTTCCATGCACAGAAAGTACTTCCCTACCTCTTGATTCTGATTCTGGCTGTATGACTTGCTTGGGTCAATGGTATATAAGCAGATACGATGCAAGCAGAGGCTTGAGAAGCACTTAGGTGGATAGACTTGCTTTCTTGCTCCTTTGCTATCACCCTGAAAAATAATGGATTAGCCATTGGTCCTAGGGGAAGGATGAGAGATATGTAGAGAAGAGTAAACCCCCCAACCAAATCAGTCTAGATCAACCCACCTCCAGCCAAATTCCAGACTCATGACTAAGCCTATCCAAAATCAGCAGAGCTTCCCAGCTCCCTCCAGGCACTGCTTTGTCTTAGCCTACAAATTTTAAGTTGTATTTGTATTTTCATTTAGTTCAAAATATTTTTTAATTTCATTGGAGACTTTGCTTGACTCATGTATTATTTAGAAGTGTATTGTTTAATTACATAATAAAACTGGGGATTTTTTTAGCTATCTTTCTGTTGATTTCAAGTTTAATTCCAATATTTATTTCAAGTGCTCTGAAATGATGCAAAATATTCTATTCTTTTAAATTTGTTGAGGTATGTTGATGGCCCAGAATGTGATCTATCTTAATGAATGTTCCATATGAGCTTCAAAAGAATGTGTTTTCTTCTGTTGTTGGATATATTCTACAAATGCCAATTAGATCATGTTGACTGATGGTACTCTTCAGATCAATTTTATCTTTACCAATTTTTCTGCTTGTTTGATTTACTAACTATGGAAAGAGGGGTGTTGAAGTCTCTGACTATAGTAGTGGTTTGTATATTTCTCCTTTCACTTCTATCAGTTTTGTCTCACATATTTTGTCTCTGTGTTACTAGGCACATACATGTTTAGGATTGTTGTCTTTTTGGAGAGTTGGCCATTCTGTAATGGCCTTCTTTATCCCTGGAAATTTTACTCATTCCAAAGTCTGCTTTGTCTGAAATCAACAATTTCTCCAGCTGTCTTTTCATTAGTGTTAGCGTGCTGTCTTTTTTCTTTCTCTTTACTTCTAATTTTTCTGGGTCCTTATGTTCAAAGTGGGTTTCTTGTAGACAACATATAGTTAGGTCTTATTTCCTACCTACTTTTACAATCTCTATTAATTGCTGTACTTAGACAGTTCTTAAGGTGATTTTTATGTAGGTGGATTAATATTTACATGTTTGTGGTTATTTTCTATTCATTATGTTTTCTCCTTATTTCCATCTTTGGCCTCTACTCTTTTTCTACCTTTTTTAGTTTTAATTGAGCATTTTAGATAATTTCATTTCATCTTCTTCATTAGTGTATCAATAATAGTACTTTTAAAAAAATTTAGTAGTGTTCTAGAGTTTGCAATATATATTTTTAATTTAAGTTCTCCTTCAAATAACACAATATTGCTTCATATGTACAGTAAGTATCTTTTAGCAGAGTATTTCCAGTTTCTCCCTCCCATCTCTTATGACATCACTGCCATTTTTTTATTTATCCACCTGTTATAATCACCCCATACATTGTTATTATTATTACTTTCTTTTTGGTCAATTAACAAGAAAAAAGATTTTATTTTACCTTCATTTATTCCTTTTTCAATGCTATTCTTTTCTTTATGTAGATCTGAGTTTCTGACCTATATCATTTTCCTTGTCCCTGAATAACTACTTTTAACATTTCTCACAGTGCAAGTCTGCTGGCAATGGCTTGCTTCCCTCACTTTACATTTGTCTGAGAAAGTCTTTATTTATCCTTCATTTTTGAAGTGTAATATCACTGGATATAGGACTCTAGATTTTTTTTCTTTCATCACTTTAATTATGTCACTCCACTCTGTTATTGTTTGCATGATTTCTGATATAAATTTCACTATAATTCTTATCCTATTCCTCTGAACTATAGAAACATACTCCTGTGGCTTCCTTCAAGGTTTACCTTTTGTCTTTAGTTTTCTGGAGTTTGAATATGATATGCCTAGTTGTAGTTTGTTTTGTTATTTGCCTTGCTTGGTGTTCTGTGAGCTTCCTGATCTGTTCTTTATTTTGGAAAAGTCTCAGCCATTATTACTTCAAGTGTTCCTTCTGCCCTGTTCTCTCTCTTTTCCTTCTGGTATTCCAATTATGTGTATATTGTACCTTGTGAAATTTTTCTGCATCGTTGGATGTTGGGTTGTGGGGTTTTTGTGTTCTTTTTCTCATTGCATTTCAGTTTTCAAAAGTTTCTATTGATTTGTCTTCAAATCCACTGAGTCATTCCTCAGTTGTGTCTACTGCTGAGCCCATCAAAAGCATTTTTTACATTTGTACAGTATTATGATTTCTAGTGTTTTCTTTTAGTTATTTCTTAGAATTTCTGTCTCTATGTTTACATTAACCATCTGTTCTTGCATTGTTTTCCATTATAGTCCCTAACATTTTATTCACAGTTATTTTTAATTCTTTAGCTGATAATTGCAACATCTGTGTCATATCTGAGTTCTGATGTTTGGTTTTTTCTCTTGATATAGTGTTTTTTATTTCTTTTAAGTATGCCTTGTAACTTTTTGTTAAAAGTTGGGCATGATGTATCAGGTAACAGAAACTGAGGTAAATAAGCCTTTAGTGTGAAGATTTCATTAATCTGGCTATGAGTTGGATTATATGGAATGTTTGCTCTAGTTGTAGATATCGGCAGCAGTTTAAAATTAAATTAAACTAAAAGTCTTTTTTTTTTTTTGTCTTTCATTTGTTTGTTTGTTTTTTGGTCTCCCTTTATTACTTTGAACTTCCTTAAGTACTCCTCAGAGGAAGTCTGTACTCTTGCAGCTCTTTTAGCTATAATATACTGTTATTATACTGGAGCCTCACTGATGTGGTGGTAAGAGGTATGGAAAGGGAAGTGTTCTATAATCTTATGATTAAATCTATTTTTTAGTGAGTCTGGTTCCCAGGCTGTGAGCTTCAAAATGTTTCTTAGCTTGGTTTTCCTCATTCCTCAGATGAGTCAAGAGGACTAGAGGTGGCTGGAGTGTGATAAATGCCCTTCTCCCAGGTGGGATAAGGCTCTGGCAAAACATCTCCTATGGAGAGCAGGCCTTTGTTATGGAGAATGCTTCCTGCTTGCGGGGGAGGGGCAGTGCTCAAAGGGCAATACTCCCCTCCCTCACAGGGCCTGGAGGGGCTCTTTCTCAGCTCCTCATCATGAGAACATGATGGATTTCCTAGAGATAAAACCCATGTAAGTGTGGGGGCTGCCCTAACACTTCATTCCCCAGGAGCTTCTCTCTCACACACCATTTCCATACTTTGCCTCCAGCAATTCATCAAAATTACCATTTAAGTGTTGTTGCTACCAGTTTATGGCTCCAGTGGCTACTGCTTCAGGTAAACATTTCAGCAGTGACCTGGATTCACCTGAGTCTCTAGATCTGGGGATGGTAGTTTGCCCTGCAGTCTCAGTTCTCTGACAGGACCAAGAAAATATGTTTATTTTTAGCTTGTTCAGTTTTTTCTTATTGTAAGGATGGGAGTGGTAACTCCTTACATATCAGAGCTGAAACCAGATATCTATCAAATCATTTTTTAAGTGAAGAAGATGTTAGTCATAAATTACATTCTTCCCTGAATTAGATCAATCTCATTCTTAACAGCATTCCCTAAATTGGCTCAACTCATATATTTTCCAATTTGTAAAAAATCCATTAAAAATAACTATGAGATGTAACAACTTTGCCATTGAAAATCAAAAAACTGTATTTATTTACCTCTATCTGTGAATTTATTTTCCCTTTGGAGTCTCTCCCATACTCATAAAAGAAATCTAAGGATTTAACTGGCTGAAAGAATTGTACAATAACATCAGAGACATAAGAAAAAAACACCCAGAAAAGTCCCTATAAATATAATACTTGTAACTGGAAGAAAAGACAACATTGGATGTACAAAGAATCTATATAACTATGACTATTGTCACGTAAGAGTGAATACTAATTATGTTATAGCTATGGGCATAGAAATGTACTGGTAAAAATATTTTGGGAAATTTAGGGGTATTGAAACTTACCCCATCATTCCTCTTTATCTCTTCATTGAATTCTTAGTCATGCACGTACCTAAGATAGCCTGGGTAAGCCCCAAGAGATCTAGTCCAACTCTGAGTCATCCCCATTTGAAATAAAAACATGAAAATATTGGATTAATTTTGGCAGTTAGTTTGTTCAATATAAGTACCAAACAGACCCCAAGAGTTTACTTGAGCTTCTGATTTGGTGGCAGAATTGCCCTAGGAGCCCATGGAGAAACCTGAGAATAGATTCAGATCAGTGTCTGTGCTAGAATCTCTGGGCTGAGCAGAAAACCAAGAACTGCCACAGAATAGAGTGTGTTGCGTAAAAAGAAAATCTTTCAGGTATGAGTGGTAATGACAGACTTTCTGTCTTTCAGATGAGACAGAACGAACTAGGATGTTCTTAAGGAGTAGGAGGCTTCCAGGAGGTACTCCAGCAGTTAAGAATGGAGACTGGAATGGCTCAGAAAGGATTGGTGTTGAGTTCCATCCCTGAAGATTTTAGAGTGAAAAAAAGGATAGCCTGCTATTTATGTTTGAAGCACAATTCTGTCTAAAGACTAGGTAACTTCTTGGAGTCTTGACTCTGCTAATGATGTTTCTTACCTTTCTTAACCTTCATTCTTGAATCCCAGTTCCTACACTTACTAACTTACAGTTGTTTAACAAGCTTCAATCATAGTTTTGTCTATAGAATGGAGTTAGTAGAACATGTACCATAAGTTACTTCTGAGGTTGAAATAATTTCACATATTCATAGTACTGAAGAGAATGCCAGGTGCACAGAAAGTGCTCAAGACATGATATGTCAATTCTCCCTAAACACACACACACACACAACGCACTTTACAACTAAGACACAATGCTTGCCCCTGATGAAGATTACAGATAAACAGTATATGACTAAATGTCAGAAAGAGCCCTTTTATTTTATTACAAAATAAATAAAAGTTTACCAGACGTAAATTTCTTCATTTGTGGGGAGCGATGCATGTCATGACAGTTTAAGGAATGTTTTCACGTATATACAATTGTTGGATTATTAGGATAATTATAAACATCAACTCTTCCAAATTTAGAGTGGGACAACTCTCTTTGTCTTTTACGAAAAAGAGTTGAGTAATAGGGCAAAAAAAAATTTTTTAAGTGTCTGAACTTCATTGTTTGAGGGGATAAATAATGAAGAAAATAGGAGCATATTTAATTGTGTAAAATGACATCGGGTGCAATATGGGATCTAATTTTACTTTCAACTGTTTATATTGTGCTACATATCCAAGCATGAAGGACAAAAAGAAGTAATTTAATAATTCCGTTCTCCAGTTTTTGTTTATTCATAAGCATGACATTTGTCTTCATTTTGGTTCCTGAATTGACGTCAATTGTATATTGTAAATGCTGTAAGATAAACTTCACAAGCCTGAGCTTAAGTTTCTCTTGAATTTTTTCAAAAAGCATAAACATTACAGCATTTTTGGAACAGCTGCATATTTAAAGTCTTATTTTGTACACAATAACACAACTAAGTTATTAATCAAGAAGTTTAAATAAAAGTCCCAAGTAGAAGACTCTTGGAAGCACACAGACCAATGGTAACACTGAAAATTTGAAAGATTCAGTAATCTATAAGTTCTGTAGTAATCTATAAAACTACAGGTCAACTAATGTTTACAATATTTACTGCAAATACTCATAAAATTATTTATTTACTTAAACCTTAGTCACAGACTACATGATTTTATTGAGGGCTTTAGAATGTAACAAATTTTACAAACGATTAATTACATTCACAGAGCCACTGGGGTTTTTTGTACTTTTACTATACACACTAGTTAAAGTAATTGTGTTGCTTCCACTGGTTTGAGTGAAGATAATTTTGCATTATCAAGATAAAAACAGTATCATTTGAAACAGGATGGGCAATGATTTGTGTTACGGACTGAATTGTTCTCTTGCCCCCAAATTCATATGTTGAATTCTTAAACCCTATTACCTCAGAATGTGACTGTACTTGGAGACAGGGCCTTTAAAGAGGTGATTCAGTTAAAATGACGCTGTTAAGGTTGGCCCAAATCCAATCTGACTGGAGGAAATTTGGACATCAAAAAGCCAAAGAAATAGCTTCAGGAGAAACCAAATCTGCTGAAATCTTGATCTTGGACGTCTAGCCTCCAAAATTATGGGAAAATAAATTTCTGTTGATCAAGCCACATGAACCTGTGGTATTTTGTTATGGCAGCTCTAGCAAACTAACATAGATTTTATCCTTACAAACGCCTATGGGTAAGGTATGACTATTATTTCTTTTTTATTTTATTATTATTTTATAGAAATGTAAAAAACTAAAGCATAAGCAGCCAGAGTTTAAACCCAGCAGTAAAGAATCAGAGCTTTGCCTTTGACCTTCAAGCTTTTTTGTTCTCCATACTGCATATAATACACAATACTTTTAAAACTGAATGCCTGAAAATTTTTTTATTTTATTTTGAATACTTTCAACTGTTTACAATTATCATAATTCATAATATATTTTAACTCATCTCTACTATCTCAGTTTGTTTTCTATTTAACATGATTTTTCTTTCCATTTTTACTCTTTTCTGCTTTTATTGGTTGAATTTTTCTGTCATATTTTTATTTACTCTATTTTAGAAGTGATACATCATTTTTCTCCTTAAATATTTAATTATATTATTAATGGTTAATTATATTCTTTACACTCATTTTTAATTTTTATAATTTTGTAGCATGGTATCTTTTTAGTCAATATCTCTATCTTTTATTAGATCAAGATAATAACTTAGCATGCTTTCACTTTTTCCTGAATTCTTTCTCCAAATTTCCTTGTCATTGTTGTCTAGTATTTAACTTCCACTTTGTTAGTTTCTAAAACGCCCCAGACTAATTTTAATTTTTACTCAATATTTATTTTTATTTACCAACACATATCTATGATTTCCTTGCTCATCATTGCTACTTGCATGGCATTTTTTCCTCCGGGGTTCTTCATCTTGTTGAAATCTACTCATTAACAGTTTTTTCAGTGATAGTTTAGAGGTACTAAACTCTCAGTCTTTTGTAGAAACAGAAAATTATAAGCCCTATATTCTTTAATTTAGAATTTGCTGGAAAGGACAGCCATAGGTTATAATCCCTAATTATGAGCTTAATGGGAAACTTTGAAAAGAATTAGAAGACAATTATTACAAGTCTTTGTAAAGGTAAAACACTGATTAAATCATAGATCATATAGAAAAGAGTAAGTTGTTAAACAGTAACTGGTGAATTACTATAAAATTACATTAAATGTATTGTTTATTTTTATCTTATAAAATTGAGCTTCTCTGTAAGTTTGTTTACTAGAAAAATAAAGAAATTTACAAGTTTGGTTGACTGGTAAACTTGAGACATGAAATGTTTATTTTAAAAAACTATATTTGTTAGAATATTTGCTCCATAAAACTGTTCACTGAAAGTTGTAAACTATGTTTGTCATTAAATAAAAATGTGAAGTTAACCCATTATGGAGACTTGCTCTGAATTAAGTGATTTGAATTCATATGTTAGAAAGTTATCAAGGTCCTTTGTGACTAAATGTCTTTACTTTGTTCTTATTATTAAATGAGGTAGATTATATGTTAACAGTGATTTCCCTAAATATTCTGAATATTTTATTTCATTGTATTATGGCATCTATTTTCACTAATGGGAAATCTCCTCCATTCTAATTTACATTTTTTTTTTGATCAATATATCCTTTTTTCCTGTTGACTTTGAAGATTTTTTTTAGTCTTCATGTTCTGAAGTTTCATTGTGATTTATTTATTTGTAGATTTTTTTTACTCATCTCTTTTTAGACTAGGTATACATCTTTAATATAAAGATTTATATCCTGCTTAAACTCTAAAGTTCTTAGCCGTTATCTCTTAGATATTTTCTCTAAACTATCTTGTCCTTCTGGAACTCATATTGGGCCTATTTCAAAAATGTTTCATGCATGAAACTCTTTACTTCTATGTGCTGGATTCTAGATAACTTCTTCAGATCTTCTTCCACATCTCTAATCCTCTCTTCAGCTGTGCCTAGTCTAGTATTTAATCACCTGGGGGGGGGAAAATATATATATACACACACACACACACACACACACACACACACACACACATATACACACACACACACACATATATATATATATATATATATATATATATATATATATCCTAAAGACTCTATTTTTCAGCTGTAGGATTTTTGTCTACTTTTCAATTTCCTGATCTTATTTTATAAAATGACTCCTTCCTTTGTCTCTTTAAACATTTCAAGCTCCACTTTTTAAAAGCCCTTTTAGATCATACTTTCTCTAATTATTTAGGTGTGAATTCCACATTTCCTGGGTCTGTGGACTCTCTCCTCTCTGATATTCCTCATGTGTTTTATAATTTTTGTTCATGATGTCATCTTAAGTTGAGAATTTGTTCTCTAGAAGGCCATCACATACCATTTGTTATGGAAACCTCTCTATACCACATTTTAAATTTAACTCTGCTTAGCTGCAATGAGGGCAATTGGTTCTGAATCTTTCTTTTATTTTACACTGGATCTCTCAACTTGGGATTTCCATACCAATGACTAATATGATTTCAGGCCCTGGCCTCATTCCTTGGTATATCTTAAATCTCTGATTTCTTGAAGTTGACTCTGTTTCTACCCATGGCCTGAAGTGGGTATTTTTCCATTACTGATATCTTGACTGTCTGGTGCATATTTTCTGGTCCCTGTTCATAAATAGAATAGAAATTTTCTAGGTCAGGGCCATAAACATCTTAGACTCTAAGAAATACATCTGATACAGATTCCAACCACCATCCATTTTTCCATGTTATAGCTTCAACTTCTGCTCTGTGACTCTGGAATCACTCTCTCTTTTGGACACCTGGAGATTTCCATTTCTTTCTTTTGAGTTCAGTCATGCAGTAGCAATTTCAGGCACTAAAATAATTTTCCAGTTTAAAATGTAAGCAGAAAAATGTTATAGCTAGGATGATACCAGAGATCATCGAAAAACAAAGTTATGTTTTGAACCTCAATGATGGCATCAGATTCTGCTGCTGTGCTAAGTAAGAAATATGGCAAATCTACAATGCACAGTTTTGTTGTGATAGAGTTGTATTAGTGGTAAATTAACATTCTTACTGAAGTGATATTGTTGAAGTTCAAGCTATCTCACTTTGTACTTCAAAGTTTTCAGTAGGGCTGATATTTGAATAGCCATCTGTACTTTTGAAACGATGCCACTTGAATCACATCATAGGCAATGAAAGGCAAATTATCAAAATGAATGTGTAGAATATTACCAGAGCCAGCACAGCAGAATTGGCCATCAATTGACATTTCAGAACATTTTCAGACATATCCTAATAGGGTATTTTTTTTCTCATATATTCTGGTAAAAATGGCTGTAATCACATTTTGTCTGACAGTCTCATATTAATACAAATTAGCATTTGAAGAACTTTACATGGATGACACATAGGAAAAGCCATGACATGTTATTTAGCTGCAATACTTTTTGTGCTTCCTGTTTCATTCATGCTGCTGTTTAATAAGTTAGAAAAAATGTACTTAATAAGTCTGAAGCCAAAAAAAGTTTCTGTGGCTAAATTTACGTCAACATTTTATCCATGTACTTTGAATAAGATGTTATGAAGGCAATCTGTTCGAAAATCTCTGGTGCTGAATATTTCAGACTTTTCCATCTTTTGAGAAAATAAATGACAGAGTTGGAAGCAATACTCTCCTTGCAAAGAAAATGGTAATTTTGTCTGCTTTTCATTTCTGTCATTAAAGATCTCCAACAGTGTGTTTTTGTGACAAATTAGGGTTGGGAAGATGTACAATATTATTGAAAAGATAGACTCCTAGGAAGTACCTCCTGAAATTCTGATTTTCTTGATTTGTGTTAGAGCCCAGGAATCTACATTTTAATAAATACCCCATGCATAAAATTCCTGTGTACATTGAATTTTCAGAACTATTGATTCAGAGGCTGCATTAGAGAACATGGCAGTCAATACACCAAGAAAGGTATTCAGAGTATGCAGATTTCTTTGGAAGTCAGCCATTCTCTTGATTATTTCAGAGTCATGTTCATTTATGGAAGAACAGCTGATACTAACAATTCAGTGAACAATTTCATCCATGCTAAATATAACAAAGGCAAGTGGAATTCAAATTACAGTCATGGGGGCCGGCCCGGTGGCGCACTGGATGGTGAGCCGCTTGGGAAGTGCGGCGGCGCTCCCGCCCGAGGGTTCGGATCCCACATACAGACCGGTTCCCGCTCGCTGGCTGAGCGAGGCGCAGGAGCAACACCGAGGCTTGCAATCCCGTTGCCGGTCCCCGGTCCGGTGCGGGAGCAACACTGAGGGTTGCGATCCGCTGCCGGACACGGAAAAAAAAAAAAAAAAAGACAAATTACAGTCATGGGGGCCGGCCCGGTGGCGCGCTGGATGGTGAGCCGCTGGGGAAGTGCGGCGGCGCTCCCGCCCGAGGGTTCGGATCCCACATGCAGGCCGGTTCCCGCTCGCTGGCTGAGCGAGGCGCAGGAGCAACACCGAGGCTTGCAATCCCGTTGCCGGTCCCCGGTCCGGTGCGGGAGCAACACTGAGGGTTGCGATCCGCTGCCGGACACGGAAAAAAAAAAAAAAAGACAAATTACAGTCATGCGTTACTTAATGTCGGGGACACATTCTTAGAGATGCATCATTAGGCAATTTCACCACTGTGAGAACATCACACAGTACACTTATACAAACCTAGATGGTATAGCCTACTGCATACCTAGGCCACACAGTATAGACTGTGGCTTCTATGCTACAAACCTGTACAGCATGTACTGAATACTGTAGGCAATTGTAACCCAATGGTAAGTATCTGTGTATCTAAACGTATCTAAACATTGAAAAGGTACAGTAAAAATGTGATATTATGATATTATGAAACCAGCATCATACATGTGGTCCCTGTTGACTGAAATGTTCTTATGCGGCACATGGCTATATCTCATCCTGCAGTTTGAAATTCATAAACTGGATTAGGAAAAGATCAAGACCATAGACAGTTTTTCAAGGAGAAATAGCAACATATAGGTGATTAAAATGTGAATGAATTTAAAGAAGAGTTTTAAGACCAATAAGGGATTTTGATTGTAAAGTTACCCTAATATATCTGATGGGAATTGCTTACAATTTTCTCATGAATTAAGTGAGAAATACACAAATTATGAGAATTTGTAATTCAAGAAATCTGATTACTAATATCATTGGTAGAAATAACCCATAAAATAAATAGCCAAAACTATACACAATCAAATTTATTATTCACAAAAGATTTATGTTAATTAAGCATTCAGCCTTAAAAACATTATTTGTTAAATAAGCCAACTTTCAAACTTTGTTTTTAAGATAAGCCATGTATTCATTTTCACTTTTTAGTTTTATTTTTTAAATTCTTTTTTGCAATGTTACTGCTTTTTTATTACTATTATTGAAATAGAAAACAATTATTCAGTTTTAGGTTTGGAGATTTATAAGCACCTAAGCTCCTTTATGCCAACATATGAATAGAATGAATAAGTTTTTAAAGTCCTTTTATTTTATTACTTCTTAATTTATTATTTTATTATAAATTTGTCTAAAACAGCAAACTCAAACTACTTTAAGCTTTCCTTTGTTTTAACAAATTTTAACATTTATAACAACTCATCAGACACATTGAGAAAATCATGAAACAAAATCTTTGGAATTTAGAGTCTGATTACTATGCACAGTGGCTTTGATGTGGCCTCTCTCATCAGAAGTTTGTGTGTCATAAGTTTTACCCATTTGTGAAAACACTGCACCATTTTTCCAATCATAGAAGGATCCCAGAAAACTTACTGCTTTTTAAAAGTGTCTTCTGTTGTTTTACCTTAAAGCAGTTTACAAATTTATGTCATCACAGACACTATCCTTAGAAAGAAAATTTGATAACATGATATCAGCAATTAATTATTGTCTCCCATCCATTTTAAGGTTAAACAAATTTAGATTAAGCTTAATATTTCAATCATTCCTTTCATATTAAAATGTGAGTTTTATAAAGGCACTTTCTTCAACTTGTCTTGAGCTTGTGGTTTTCGAGCAATGCAGGGCTTCATAAAATATTCTCCAGTTAGCCAGTTTAACATCCAAGGGGATTCTGAAATAGACTTTGAGGGAAGCTTTAAACAATTTTTAATTTGGACCTCTAATTGGGTTCTCCATCCTTCCTGGTTACAACTGCTCTCTTCGAAGTTGCAAAGTAGACTGATGATTTTCTTTCAAATGAGCCTGGTGGTTTTTAAATACACAGTAAAACTGATCATTTCATACATTTATTTCTTAGGGTTTTCTCACCAAAGAAATAGCAAGATTTTGGATCATTTACAGCTTCTCAGCAATGATATTGATTTTTAATTAATGATCTAAGTACCTCTTCCAATTTGTAGATCTGCTGTCGCATGTCACTATTGTGGCCTGCTTTCAGCTGCTTCACTTTCAAGTTCACTACAGGAAGCCGAGTGGATGATTGTTTTTTTTCAACATGACTCATGACTTTAGGTTGTTTTGAATTTTTGTCATCATGAATATTTTCTCTATAAGAATATACATCAAATTTCTTGTTGTAAGTAAATGAAGAATGGTGTTTTAGAAAAACATAATTTTCAGTTCCTTTTTGTTATTTAGGAACTTATTGCAGCACAGTGGAACTCCTTTACTGAACATTTAATAAGAAAAACAGTTATTATAACACAGTTCTGGCAGGTAATAAAACTGATTTATGGGAGCCAGTGGTTTATGTAGTCTAAAATTAAACATTGCTGTTAATTTATTAGGTTACAAACTAATTTTTCAAGATATCTATCTGTAAAGGATTCATGGATACATTTAAAAAGCATATGTTATACTGTAGCCATGTGGGTTACTAACTGCAATGGTAATATCAAGATCCTCCCAAGCTAAAAAAAAAAAGTGCCATATTTTTCTGTCACTTATTGCACGTATGAATTTCAGTAGATCTACAGATTCTAAAGAAAGACTCTATATATGTCATGCAAAACCTCTAAGGAGCAAAAATTTCAGAACTGTTTAATCTTTGAATAAATTTGATAGTATAAGAAGAAGGTCAGTGTTTCAGTTAACAATGAAATGTATTGGCTAATTTATCTAAAGAAGTCTAAGGACAGGACTAGAACTTCAAAACATGCCTCCAACCAGGGGCTCAAACAATGTATTCAGGAATCTGATTCTCTGCTTCTCACTGCTTCTCTCTGTTGTAGTTTCATTCTCAGGCATGCTATTATCCTGTGTGGCATTGATGGCCTTTAGCAAATCTAAGATTCCATTCTGCTAATTTAGCAATGCCACCTGAAAGAGAGAGAACTCCCCCTTGCCCCCAAAGAGTTCCAATAAAAATCCCTGGGCTGATTTTCAAAGATCCAGTTTAGGTGAAATGCCTGCCTCTCAATTAATGACAATGGCTAGTATCAGGGGTGATGGAATGCTCTGATTGCCCCTGGGATTGCAACTAAGGTAAAAACATTTAAACCAGGTGCACAGAAGGTGAAGGAGGATGGTCCTGCAAAACAAAATTGGGGAGATTTTCAGAAGGAGCATAGATGCTGGGAAGGCAAAAAGACAAACAAGCAAAAACAAATTTTTACAACATGCCATGTATTTTCCCAACCATGCACAGACCGTTGGAGGATAAATCAATTCTGAGCAGGTTTGAGAAGCATCTGCAGGTATGCTCACTTACAGGAAGGATAATCTCTAGTCCCTCAAGCAAATGGACTTCAGTTTGCTCACAGCACCAGTTTGCAGACACACCTGTTGCTCAGCCTGCCTAGACGGGCCTGAACACTAACATGCAGCATACTTCAAAAAGTTCACAGAAAAATAGACTTAGAAGAGAACATGAATCTTTCCATGAATTTTTTGATGTGCCCTAGTAACATGTGTTAGGCTCAAGCTGGGGACCCTGATATATGCCAAGTTTGACTGTCCTATTTCTTATAGATTTCTTACTGTTTATTGGTCCCTTTTTTCCATTAAATGTTTCATTAATGCTTAAGCAAGTTCTAGCTGCTGGAAGTTCTGCAGTTTGAGCTAATTTATTGCCTAATATAGATTGCTGAAGGAAGCAAAACTTTTTTCTTTTGCATTATTCAAACACTGGAATAAAAGTAACTGTTTGCTCAGAGGGTAAAAAAATAGGAGGGAAATAAGTCATGATGAAAGGAGGAAAAATTGGAACTCTTCACATTAGTACAGTAAGTTGATAATATCAGGGTGAAAACCATCTTGGAGTATTAAATAATTTAAGAAGGAAAATACAGTCATGAGGATTTTTATTCATTTACAGCTTGTTGAAGGAAAGAGCAAACAATATGATAAGAACTTGAATCCATAGTAATGTGGGGCTTGGAATTGTGTCCTTGACACCCTTGTTAAAAGTTAGGTGGAGAAATGAGGGTTATGATAACCCCAAGTCCCCAAAGTCTTGAGTGCCTAATATAATTAGAATATTTCAAATGTTTAATAATTGTAATTAAGATTTAGGTTGAGAGACAAGGTTTGTGATCATTTCAAGATACAATCAACTCTGTTTTAATTCTTGTTTTGAAATCATGAATTTATTCCAACATAAAGGAACAATTTTGTGCATAACAGAAATTTTGTGCTTTCTTATATGATTTCATCTGAGAGAAACGGTAGGTGAATGAGGACAGCTATTGAGCAGAGAGGTATGAGAACACACAAAGCATATGTGCAGGCACAAATCTCAGACAGAGAAGGGCACTTCAAAAAGTTCACGGAAAAATGGAATTACAAGATAGTATGAATCTTCCCATGAACTTTCTGGAGACCCCTCCTATCAGCTACCCTGGCTCCCCTTTGTGTTACGAGCCACATTCACCCATGTCTGCTGTTACAACTCTGTCCAATTTCAATGACCCTTCTTCCATTCCTTGACAATAACTCACCAACTACAACCCTGCTGATACCCACTTCCACGAGCAAACTGCAGATCTTTTACAAGATTAAGTGCCATTTTATTGTGCTATTTATGTGTATCTTCACCATCTAAAATGTGTAAAACTGTGTTAACATTTTTATTAGGTTTCTTTTTGTTTGTTTTTATAGCGTTACTGACAAAGTTTGTGAATGTTGTTCCCTTAACCCGTTTTTTAATAAACCCTGTGGGATTTTTTTTTTCAATTTTTCAGTGTGATGATTTTCAGGAATGCATACGTTACCTTTTAACAAAACTGACTGTATTGAATGTCAATAACAGTTTCAACTGGAGTTTCAAATGTTTCATAATTATGAAAAATAACATTTATTGAATGAATACCTTGTTCTAGATATTTTACAAACATCAGCTACCTGATTTAACTTAATCCTAAAATGATCCTACGGGTGTAATTATTCTCATTTTACAACAGAGGCAACTGTGATTTAGAGGGGTTAAATAATTTGTTCTCAATCACAGAGCTAATAAACAGCAAAATTCAAAACCCAGACCTCTGAGTATGCAGATCCCACTTCAAATAAGTGTTCAAGCTCAGTGATGGCCAAACTGTGCTGATCACAGCAGCACTTACACTCAGAGAACAGCACACATGTACCCACCTGCCTCTCATAACTAAGACTATGGGGCTTTGGAACTGGACAGCCTTATAGTCAAATCCAGGTCCCACCACTTACTAGGTGCATATCATCGAGTATCTTACTTAAACTTTCTAAATTTCAGTTTCCTGATATTAAAAATGGGAGACAATCATAATAAAATAGCTAACATTCAATGAGCACTTATTACTCTCAAAACATTCTATGAGATAAATATTATCCTCTTTCTACAAATGACAAAACTCAAGCCAAGAAAAGTAAAGAAACTTGATAGCACAAGTTAGCACAGTTAGTAAGGGGTGGAGCTGGATTTAAGTTTCTTACAATCTGTTAAACTCCAGACACTCGTCTTCTTAATCACTATTCACCACAGCCCCCAATAAAACCTCCCTCCTGGCTGTCTCTGAGCACTGAGAGAGATGCTGTATATAAATTAGTTAGCACTGTGCCCAGTCTATGGTATGAATTTAATGAATGAAACCCATTATTATTATTATTACCATTGGAATTCAGCCAAAGAACATAAATAATTATAAGTTGAGGTAGAATGTAAGTACCATCTGAGAGGTAACCCCCTCCCCCCACACACAAAAAGGATGTCAAGGGAGTTCAAAGGAGAGATGACATTTTAACACAATTCTTCAAAGAGGAAGCAGCATTTGAAAAAAATTGTGTAAGATCTTGGCACACAGAGATGAGGGTGAGTAATACATGTGGAGGGAACAGCAGAGACTCTGACCCACAGATAGGAACTGTGGGGTCCTTCGGGTAGCTGGGGCAGCTGCTGGCTGCAGCCAATGATATGCACAGGGAGCAGGGGGAGGGCAGATGAGAGAGGCAGACCACCCGAGCGTCCCTGGGGACGGCTTCACTGGGTGGGGAGTCCTTACTAAACATGGTGTACAATGGGGAGCTGGTGTCAGTTTCTGAGCTGGGAGGTAACGTAAGCAGGGCTATATGCTGAAAAGACAAATCTGGCAAGGATTGTAGCAGAGTTTGGAGGGTGTGGGCAGGCCAGGGTGTCTGAGTCATCAGGTGCCACCCCGGCCAGCTTCCAGGTGAGTGTGGGTTCTCCTAATGAGCACATTCCTAGGTGACTCTAAGATTCCTTTATGGCTTGTGAGGTTTGCAGTACAACAGGGCCCTCTACAGGCATCTTGATGATTAGACTCAGAAGAATTTAGATGAGGAAAGATCTTAAAATTAATCCCAAAACCAAGTTTGCAGATTTATAGGCCCATAGGAACTCTGAGCTGATAGCCTAAGCGACAGAGGCAGCTTGGGTGCTGAGGGCACACTCCTTCCAACCAAAGCTATATGAGAAGATAAGACTGGTGCTCTATACCTTCTATTTTTCAAAAGAAGCTAGATTTCTGTAGTTGAACTTCTCGGTTTCTAAATGTGGCCTTGATTTACAAGAAAAACTGTGAAAACAAAAGGAAATATGCCTATAGGCAGGATCTGCCTGCTGGGTGTCATATTTTCAACATACAACTTCCAAGTAGGAAGGGAATGTGGAGGTCATCTTTACAGTATAACTCCTCCACTCGACAGACAAGAATATCATGTCCAAAGGTGCCCAGCAAAGTTAAATACTCAGACAGCTGGACTAGAACACAGGTCATTGAAGTGTCAATCCATTGCACAGATTTTTTAGTGTTCCAATTTTTTCCCTAAAATTTACTGGTTTTCCCTAAGGAGTATGTGGGGTTAGGGGTAGGATTGAAGGTGATGTGGTGGGAAGGGGGTTGATGAGATTTTTACTATAGATGTGAAAACCACTTGGCTGCCTCACTCCTCATCCCATCACCAACCTGAGTCAGGTGTGTCCCAGTTCCCTCGTCCACAGAGTAGGATAGAATATTCCCAAGTGACTTCTTTCCCTGAGTCCTGAGGATAAACTAGGGTTCATTTGTAGTCTCCAGTCTCTCCCCACAGTGCACTCAACTGTGAGCAGGCACATGACATTGTTCTGGCTCCACCCTAAGGATGGAATGCATATCTTAATAATCTGCAGATGACGGCAGGGAATTTTTGTGGTTGATTCATGACAAAGGTTATTATTTTAGCCATTTAAAGGAAAAAAATTTTTCTTTTGCATACAAATCACTTGCGTATATCTCTGAGTTCATCAAGAAATTAACCTCCAACATTTAAAAAATATTAAATAAAATTTTGAGAATTATCATATAGAGCTTAGATGAGGGACTTTGGCATCAGATCTACCTGTTTCAGGTTCAGGCTCTACCACTTAAAGGCTATGTGACCTTGAGCAAGTGGATTGCCTTCGAAGCCTCAATTTCACATAGTGGATTAACTAAAATAATGCAAATAATGCTTTCAAAGATTGTAAGTGTTCATAAATGGCAGATCTATTCCACTGTTGCTTCAACTTGATTTGTTAAGGAACTTAATCATTAACCAATATTTTTGTGCAATCTTAAAAATCTGGAGATGCCATTTTTATCCCCCCCCCCCCCCCCCCCCCCC
>NW_007726901.1:181827-194706 GCF_000696425.1 Galeopterus variegatus | reverse complement strand
TTTTTCCCCCCCCCCCCCCCCGCCCGCCAAGATGTGCTAGTTTGATAGCTGTTTGCCTTTGGTTTTAACCAACTTTCGATCTGGATGACTTATGCTACAGTAATATCTGAGACAAAAATGACAAAGAAAGGCCATGAGGTATTTAGATAAGACCTGACTAAACAATTCTCCTTCTTACCACATTATCACTTTCCTAATCTTTGTGAGATGTTTCTTTGGAAGCTGTGGGTATTGCACACAATCTGGAACATCTATCATGTTTAGCTTTGGCAGAAAAATGAAATATGATGGGACACATTTATTCATATGGATAATCTCAAGGGACCTAGACTCTGAATTCTTAGGAAATTAACTGCTTGGCCTCTTGTTCTTTGAGCTGGGCATTGATTGATTGAACAATTAGCAGAAATTTTGTGCATAACTTGGAAGATATGTTTCTCTGAATGCGCTACTGAATGGGTCTGCACCAGATTAGCAGCACCAGACTCTGACAAATTAGATTTCAACACTTCCAGTTCATCTTGGCAGATGTTCATATCCTGATGTCATGCAACCATGAGGTAAGCCAGAAAGAGTGGTATTTTGCAATAGAGAGATTCTGGTAACCCTTCCCATGAGTGTGGGTTGCAGGATACCAATATTTATATCACACCACAGAAAGCATGTTACATTTTGTAATTCAGAGAAGTTAAATGGCTTACTCATGGTCTTTGCATAGATAGATTGTCCTTATGTTCAACAACAAAAGCTGAAATTGCTGATGTTTGTCTTGTTATTTTCTTAAGACATTTTTTCAACTAAATATAATGAATGGAAATCTTCCCGATGTCACCAAAATAGACACATCAAAATTAAAGGATTAGACCTGTATTGTGCCAGGAAACACTTAAACATGAACTATGTTCTACTGTCATTCTTTTCCAACTTTATGAAAATATAATTATACAAAAAGTTAATTTGGGGAAAAAAGATACAACGACTAGCAATTGTAAATTTACTTGTTCAGGTACAGCTGAGATTACAGTGTTTGCCTCTCCTTCATCATAGTCTAAAATGCTAAATAATGAAGCTGTCATGAATATTGTTGAACTAAGAATATGTTCTCAAAGAACTGAAGGATAGACACAGGAGGAGATAAAATGAAGAATGAAAAACGTTGATGAACTCTTTGGCCAGTTTGGTTTAGTCAAAGATGCCAAAAACATCTCATGTCTTTTCTAAATGATCCACCACACTTAATGATATATTGATTAGTAGCTGAAAGTGTAATTCTGATGCAAAGACTTCACTGGTCAGCTCTTTTCAGGGTCTGATTGTATATAGGAAAAAAAAATAGAAGATGCAAGAATTTGCAGATCATCTTGTATTTATGTATTTTCCCACTTAAGCCCTCCTTACATATGTAAATATTGCCAGATGTGGCTCTAGCTCCTTGGGAATGCCAGAGATTCCTTCCTACAAAATTAACTCCAGGAGTTATGAGATCACAGGATTACTTGGTATTACAGACCATAAACAGATGGCTTTCATAAGCAACACTCTAATACAACAGTTTCGTTGGGTGGATTTTATATTGTTAATGAATACTATTCTATAGGTGAAAAAAAATTTGAATCTCTGTATTTGTTTTGGTTAATATTTTGGTTCAGAAACCAGGGAATTTTAATTCTCTGAGTTCTAATTTCAATTATGTTGTGTTTATAATTGACAATATTTGTAGACAGCATATTATTTATAACCTTTTCAGTATCACCTCTCCAGACTATAGCATTAATTCCTCTTTCCTTTCATCAGGAGGCAGTCCTTAATTAGTTAAGGGCAGTCCTTTATTGTTTCTTCCTGAACTCTCCCCAGCTTTTTTACATCTTTTTAAAGTGCTCAGGAAGAGTATAGCTGTCTAGGTGCGGTCAGTCACTGGAGTCACTGGGAGGAAACCTCACCTCCCCACTCCTTGGTATGATGTAATCTTTGCATGCTGAGTGAGAACATGTAGAAAGTGCTGATGTGCAATTCATGTGCATTACATTTCTTCTGAAGGAAAAACAAAGTGAAATACTTACTACTCCAAGGATAGCAGAATGTAAAGTTTGGGAATGAATGAAAAGTTGTAACTTTATGTAAAAGAGAAGCTTGTTTCTAGACTGCCATTGTAAGAATCTTCAAGTTTGATCTTTTTTTTAAACCAATCTCATGATCAGAATTATTTTGCTTATCTATATCACAATGGAATAAAAAGAGTCCTTAGTTTTAGATTGAATCTAAAAACAAAAATGGTAGGTATTATTCTTTAATTTCATTTTGTACTTCCTTTAAAATAAATTAGTATTTTACAAACAAAACACTAAAATATACACCTAAGGTAATATCCAGTGGTGTGTTTGGGAGTTAGAGGTGGGGTTGGGGATAGAGGTGCTGAGGATAAGCTCATGTGCAGTGCAGATATGGAAACATTTTCTTCTCCCACTGTCACATTTTAAAGCTACTAGGGCCTTGTAGAAAATAAAACCAAAGCCCAAAGAAATTAAGGGGCCTGCACAAGACTATTCAAATTATATGGCAGAAATATAATTAAAGAGTAAAAACTGATTTCCAAATAGTTATTTCTACAATGACTCCATTCCCCCCTCCCCCCATGCTCAAATCTGTTATCAAGTGTTTAGAAATGGTAAAAAAAAAAAAAAAAAAAAAAAAGTTTCTATGTGCTGTTGGCTAGTGAAAAACGTCCTATGTCCAGTTCTCCAATTTCTATTTCAGGGCCAATTGTAGACTTTTATTCATCAGGAGAATTCTAGTATTTCAGTCCAAATGGATGGTCCTGAGGTAATCCAACTGATAATAGGAGTATGTAATGAACAAAAGCATTAGGGGATCAGTGAGTCCAACACAAAGTTTTACCATTCATACAGAAACAGAAATGCTTTGCCTATTCTGGACTTGATATCCAGATAGCTTTCAGCCCTTGGAAAGTCTTTAGCTTTCTCCATGTTTCACATATAAAAGCTGCACAGTGCTGTCACAAGCTGGGTATGATTTGTGTTTGCCCTGGACATTCCATTTTCTTTTCAATGGCTTAGACTTAAGACACATGTTTGGTTCATTGGACATGCCATAACATTGATCTTATCCTAAATGTTGACTTCACATTATTTGAAACACCATGAAAGCAGCATGTTAGGGATTAGTCCATTGAATAAATAGCCTTAGAGAGGCTCCATCTAGGTGTTCCAAAATGGTGGGTAACAAGCACATGAAGAATCCAAACTTGGTATTGTTTTGCCTTGCTGCAAGGTTGATAATTATTCCCATGAAAATTCACATCTGACATGGTCAGAAGCATGAAACTCAGTCTCCCTGCAGCGAACAATAACCACGCAACAACAGCAAACCCAGAATAGAAGGCTGTGAACTTGACTTCTGTCATTATGTCCTGTTCACTTGGCTTCCGTGGCACCCTAATGATGGCAAAGTCTGAAGGCCAATGTCGAATCTTATCCTCTCATTTCATTGTGATCCCAACTTCTATTATTTTCAGGTCTAGTCAGCTTGGCAAGTTCTGTTGATCGTTTGAAGATTCCAATTTTGGGCCCACTGATTTTTACAAATGCCTTGATGAAAAATTCCTTACCAAGGTCTCACAGTGGTCTCCTTCCATCACAGACATTATAAGGCGAGGTCAGTCTTAGACACCTAAAAAAGAGCATTGGTTTCCACATGAATTTGACTGCCACTCATATAGATCACTGTGGATTACATCAATGCACTAGTGCAGCAGTTGCCCCTGGTGCTCCATCCACATCCCCCTGACCCACTGGTGGACCCATCCCCCAGCAGCTGTGGGTTTGAATGGGCTCACAGCATCATCCTTCTTCAGAGGATTGCCCATAGTCAACGGAGCATCATGCCAGGAGATTCCTGGGAGATTATAAGCCTACCCCACCATGAGCAACCTGTGGCCCACGATTGACTGATATAGTATACTAAAGCCAAGACTCCTCACCTCCTTGGGACAGGCCTACAATGTCATTCACATTCCAGATTTCCCCAGGGTATCAGACTGAGGCTATATTTCAGCTGAAGCCATATCTTTAATTAGCCTCTTCCTCTACTCTATTTGCTTTCCTTTCTTCAGTAAGGTTTCACCTTAGAGCACTCCCTCATTCAATCACATGCACAGCAATCCTCGTCTCAGGCTCTGCTTCTAGGGAAACTGACCTCCGACAGCAAGCTTATTAACATCTTACCTCCTCCTCATTCTCCACCTTTCTCCAACAATCGTTATTGTTTATTATTATTATTATTATTTCTTGGTCTCAGGCAAATCTGCAACTGATGTAATATAGATTTGGTTCTCTCTGAGATGCAGTTGTTAAGCAAAACAAACTTTTCCAATTTTGGATAGGTAGTTCTCATCATTTTAAAAACAACAACTTAGTAAAGCACAGCAGGGGAAATGTATTTGTATTATTTTGTTAATGTATCTCACATTATTTCTTCACTTTTCTATAGCTACATGCATTTAAGAAAAAAATACTAGTGTAGAGAAGCCAGAAGTAAGGATGGATACATAAATCAGTAGTGTATACTTATTTGTAGAAGTTTGTCTTCTTTGGTTTTTATCAGTAGAGAGTATTTGCTTAATATACCCCCAGTTGATGTCTGGGGAGAAAGTGGCCATGTTTGTCACATATTTTAATTCATTTAACACTCATTTCTTGATTTTTTTTTCTCAATAAATATTTGATCCTCAGTGTCTATTGTGCACTAGGCATAGCATTAGGCCCTGTATATATATATAGTTGTGAACACGACATACTTGGTCTCTACCCTCTTGGGCCTACTGTCCTCCTCATTATAATTTTGATGTAGGCACACAAACATCGGATGAAGGAAAATTGTAAATATGAACTATCCTATTGCAACTGAAGGTAAAGAACCATTTGTCTGAGTTTATGAGAAAAGGCATCAAAAATATTATGTAGGAACTTGCTAAATTTACAACACTTTTTTCAGTAAAAAAATTATACATGTCAAAGCCTGGCACATTGTAGGGGCTCAATAAATATTCGTCAAATGAGTGCATGCCAAATGACTTCATAGTTTCTCTTTTTCATACCTCTTTCTTATGTAGCAATAGAAAATAGCAAGAAAAGCACTTATTAGTAATCCAACACCAATCCCAATTGCAATGTATTTTTCATAAGAATCCACAGCATATGACGTTAAGGTCAAGTGCTCACATCTTTCTCCAGTATAACCAGTAAAACACCTTTAAAAAAAAAGAAAATAATGTATAATTTTAAAGCCCATGATGATAGAAATACAAACAAATGACCTATTTCAAAGAATGAAAAAAAAATTCAATGGAAAATAAGTAATTTAAAGAGGCAAATACCAAATGAAAACCAATGTGTTAAAAGAAATGAAGTAGCCATGAATTTTACAATAAACATTTCATTAAAGCCTGTATTTTCTCTTCATTTGTAGAGGGGAAAAGTAGTATGCTTGCCTGAGTCATTCTAGAAAATTGTTATCCTATTCTTCCACAGGACAATGCTGAACAAATCGATGATCACAAAAATAATATCTTAGTTGCTCTAGAATTCCTGAAATGTTTTTGCCTTGGTCTGTTTTATTTCATCCTACAAACAATCCTATGAAAACTCAGAATCACCTTTGCACATTGTTAAAAATGCAGATTTTGATTCAGTAGTTCTGGAGTGGAGCACAAGATTCTGCATTTCTAACAGCTCCCAGGTTCCACTGATGTTGCTAATCTGAGAACCATATTCTTGAGTAATGAGGATTCAGTCGTTTAGGTTTGTTTTGGGTTTTTTTTTTTTTGTTGTTGTTGGCAGCTGGTTGGAAAGGGGATCTGAACCAAGTAGTTTAGAAAAAGACTTCCTCGATATTCAAATACAAAGAGGACTGGCGAGTCTTATTCAGATCAACCCATTTTACTAGATAATACAGAGGAATATGGAAATGTACTATGTGAAACAACAGACATAAATTCACTTTCTCTTGTCTCTAAGACTTGGAAAGTTCCTTAAAATTACCTGCAGATGGCTTTCTCTAGCTCATGGTGAAATGCACAAACACCGTTGATGCAGTAACTATTGTGGTCTTCCAGGCAAGGGTGTGAGAACTTTAAGGCTATGGATCCTTCTATGTAGTCAGCTAGGAAAAGGAGATATAATGTTAATAGATGAAGTGTGTCCTACTTTTATGGTAAATTTTAAGTATAGATGTAAAGAGATCTTTTTATGTTAAGAATATTTTGGGGGCACTTTGTCCATTGAACTATTGATTCCCTTGGCAAATTATATCAGAAGGGTTGGGTTAAAATAACCAAGACATATCATTAATTAATTAGGGGTGGAAGGGGGTTGATAATTGTTTCATTTTTTAGAAGCTACATGATAAGGTATAGAGACAACAAGTTTGCCAAAAGGTGGCAGCACTGGTTCTAGTCTTAGCAGGTTATTTTCAGCAATGCTTTCCAAAGGTGCACCTGAATGCTAATGAATATAGAAGATCTCACACAATCTTTTCATTTTTTTCCTTTACACCTGAGAAGTCAGCACTTAAAATTTGAAAGAAGGCATTTCCAAAGAAAGGGCACACTAGAGAGACTCATTTTTCCCTTAAGAAGAATATTAGTTATAACTATATGAAAGAAAACTTTTCTAAGATACCAGATTTAGATTTTTAAGTTAAATAAAAAGCAAAAGGAAAAAAACTAAAGTTCCTCATCAAAAATGCAAAGGAAAACTATAGAGATGATATATTTGATCCTTTTTTTAACATTCCTATTATCTGAAACTTGGAGAATTTTATTTGCAGTTTACCATTAAGAAAGAAAAAAGTGGTAGCAGGCATACAGTTATAAAGTGAGTCACTGAGAGAAAAACCACACTTCTTTAATTTTCTACAGTATTATATATTCTAGTGAAGATGTTTCCTCTTTGTTCAAAGGCTCAGAAGACATGAAGAAGTTGGCTAAGAGTTATTCTAAAACCTATACTGATTTTGTTCTACAAATGGATTGATATTAAAGAAAATCAAATGGGTGAAATATTTTAAGTTAATTTTTTAAAATTTAAAATTATTCGTGAAATGAGGAACACTTAAATATTACTATCTTTCATATTCAGAAATGAAATATTTGCCTTGATCTTCTTTTATTTGCCTGGCTCTGAGAGCAAGATATGGTGTTTCCTCTGTCTTGGATTACATCACCAGTCTTCACATCAGGGGGCAGTATGTGATTTGCATGAGAATCATAACTGCTGGGTCACAGGGCTTGGCAGGTAAGTAGCTTTCCAAGTTCACCTCTAAGAGTTCAAACAGGTTTGATGCTCAACAAGAGCCAGAAGCCATTGTAATAATAAAAAAATAGGAAAGAAAATATATCATCACCATCAAGAACAAAAAATGGGTATAAGGTACTACAAAATATAACATATACTAAAAGAACAAAAAAAGTCCCGAAAAACAAATGAGAGATCTTTCCGAAGATAAGGGAAAGTGCTTCATCTTGCAGCCATAATGTCTTTGGCTACAATGTTTAGGGTCACAGATCAAAATATGATGTAGCTCATCAAGAATGCCAAAATGGAAACAAAGTGCTCTGGAAACGCATGAGTTATTGGAAACCACGCAGAAGTAAAGAAAAAATGTGGCACATTCCACATTCAGGACGGTGAATGAAGACAACTTTTGTTTCTCTTATTTGCTTCACTTCCTCCATTTAAAAGGGCAATTCTTTGCTGACACATTTATCTGTCACTTCAATTTCATAGCATCAAAAGAGTTGACTATCTAATAATAAAATGTATAGTCAAATATCTAATAATTAAAATATATAAAAATTTCCAGCACTACTTTTATCACAATCCAAATTCCTCTAAAAAGTTTAAAAAGTCACTTGCAATACAAAAGTGAGAAGAAAATACCTTCTGTTTCATTAACTGTCCAGTTGCCTTGCTGGGCTGTGATGGGAGGTGTTGCAGTCCCTTCTGCCTCTTTGGTCAGTACTGTCATTGCTGTATTAAAAGGGGAAAAGTGTCCTTAACAGGAGAGCCTCCTTCCGTATATAAGCAACAGACAGAAAGTTATTCTTACTCTGCGTATTCCTACTTCTGTTTTTAATTTATTCCATTTGAAATCCATAACCCGCCTAAGACAATTTCTTGTTTCTCATCCATTCCATTAACTACATCATAAATGCAGAAAAGAGAAACATGAATTTTTAAGAGAAAGTTAATATATTTATATACTAAATAAATCACAAGGACACTGTAGTATAGTAGATGAATCAACAACTCTTCATTTGTATACAGCAAAAATTTTCGAGGTTTCAAAAAAAGAGGTGTCAAAATATACCAGAAAAGGAACATACATTACATAAAAAACTAAATTAACTCAGATTCCTTGCTCTGATCTTTGTCATAAAGAACAACTGTTAGAAGCCAACTTCTAATTTAGAAAAAATAAATCCTATTCACATTTCACAATGATACAAAGTTAACAAAACAAAAAGGAAATTACCTACCATTGAATAAAAGATAGACTAATATTGGAACTCCCAAAGCCATTTCCTGTAGTTGCTTAACTTTCTCTTATCCTCTTAGGCTGACGGTGGAAGGTTTTTATTGAGCTCTCTGAGTCTTTCTTGCATTTATATTTCATGAAGCGTCATCTGGCTGTTCTTACCAATCAAAAAAATATGTACTTCTGGCAGCAGCAGAAAGCCTCCAGGCACTCACGTACTTGTTTAGGATACCTGCGTTATCTAGCAATGTGATCAAGTTTTCTTTGGAAACACTGGTTTCCTATTACCTGTGGGCATAATCATGTATGTAAAAGTACTTAAAACAACAAAAAGAATGTAAATTTATGAAAGGCCCCATTGGTGTGAGCAGAACTATACCAGCTCAAACAATGCTAGTAATCTATTTAGGATTCCAGCAAAGATATTTGCAAGTTAGGAAATAGCATAACCTGTTAATAAAAGAGATATAGCCAATTACACTGCCTTTGTTGCAGACTATGTATGACTTCCATTGCAAATCAAGATATTTTGTTAATTTAGTTGCAAGAGAAAACAGTAAATTTGTGTGAAACAAAGGCTTAATGTTCTATTTTAGTTTTGTTACTTAGTTTTACTATGACAAGTTATGTAAATATAATTTTTTAAATAGTATAACATTTACCTTTATGTCATCCTGCCATTTAATATTTTTCTGAGTAAACGAAATGGGAAAATTCCAGGAATAACATTGCTTAAATCTGTGCCCCAATGATTAGGCTAGAGAGAATCGGAAAAGTACCAAAATAATAATAATAGTTACATTAAAATTCTCCATTAAGATAAAATTAAGATGACATTAAGTTTAGATACACCTAATGAATACAGAGTTTTAAATTTAATGCAATGTTAATTTTTTCCAATGTTAATCTATTTATCATTATTAAAGTGCCATTTTAAAAGTCAAAACACATAATTACTGCTATCCTATTTTCTGACTATAGGGACTCCCATAAATTTTCACTTGCCCCAAATTATATAAATAATTTATAAACATGTTTGCTGAGTTGTTGTGATTTTCTATCTGGAATTTCAATTGCTCATATTTTCTGTACTTTGAAAATCTGTTCAAATCAAGGTAGGTTATCATTTTGCATCATGTCCACGCAGCAAATTAGATTTACCAGAAAGGATCTCTTTTACTATTCAAATATGAATTTGGCTTTAGAAATCACACAAGAATGAGCTTGTTGGACTCATTATAACTTGGGCAATCACTTACCACAGGAGTCATCATTTTAAAGTTAAAAGAATGTATAGTACTTGGCTCACTTTAAATGTGCCTACATTTTGTATTTCTACTTTTGCGGTTTTGGGTTTTTTTAACTGTTAATTATTAAGTCAATTTCTGGACAATATTTTTCCCAGGAAAATATTTGAATTATTAATCATTTGATTTATAATTCCTAAAGCATTGGTAAGAATTTAAGAAGAAATCATTTACCTTTATTTTTGAAGTATTGGTATAAATTTAAGAAGAAATCATAAAGCATCAAATTAACCATCACAATTCCTTTTGCAGTTTTTGGAAGGCAATGTTAGAATATGCATTAGATCTCTTTATTTCTCAGACTGAGACACAGAAGTGCAATGGTCATCTTTGTAATGATTATTAACTGGAGCTAGCAAAGTGCTTTGCATTTTACAGAAGATTTTCTCTAACATCTCAATTCTTTCTTCAGTAGTCCTGGCCCAAACAAATCCAGTGCCTAACATAAATAAAGACAGTAAATACTCAATGAATAAAGAGGTAAATAACTGGCCTTATTTTTATTCTCAGATGACAAATGAGGAACGGAGGCTCAAAAGGATTATGCAACTTGCCAAAGAAAATGCCTCAGTCAGGACTTCATCCCATTTTTCAGATTCCAAAGTATATGCCTTTCCACTTCCCCAGCTGTGTCCTCCGATAGGAATTGGTGTACTGATCTCAGAGGAAGTCTCTTAATTATCTCCTGAAGCCCAGCTTTATATGAATTACCTTTATTTAGGAAACTAAGTATTAAATGAACTATGGTTTTCACTCACACCTGGGCTCAGAGAGATGGACTACCGCTGCCTCTTTAGATGTCTCTTCACTCTGGTACATCGGGCCCTGTATTGCAGAAACTTATCACTTTAACTTAAGGTTTATACCAGAAAATAGCTCTGTGTCATCCCACATGCTGCTTCTTCTCTGGACCCACACCGATGGCTCCCACTTACATTCTCCACAGGAAAGCTTACTACCTTCCCTTCTTCAAATCTGTCACCAAAGAGTCCTTTCTCCCAATCCTGAAGAATGGGGGAGATGGGTATTGTAGGGCGGCCTCAGTTATACCTTTATTCATTCTTAATACACATTAAAGCAGGTTTGAGTGAGAAAGAACAGGGAGGTGAGAGGCTAAGAGCTCCACTAGCATTTTTCCCTCATTAGTCATAGCATCTTTGCAAGTTTGTTCTTCTCTTCCTTTCTGTTTCTCTAACTCAACCAAAATTTGTTGCTGGTCTTTGGCAGGGAAATGTTTATCAGTATATTACTTATCTCTCTCTAGGTTTACTCTGTAATTACGGATTCAGCTGCCATTCATTCATTCATAAAATATTAAATGCCTGCTACATGCATGGCACAGAGCTGGGTGTGATGATGTTTGTAAGATATATAGATAAATCCTGCATGGATCTGACCTCAAGGAACTAAAGGGAGCTAGAGAAAGTAAATATACCACTGCAGTACTGGGTAGGCAGTGATAACCTCTGTGAATGTATGCTTGAAGGGTTACGAGAGTTAAGAGGTAGGGCTTAGTTAAACTCTCATGACATTTTTCATGGACAAGTTTCATTCAAGGTAAGTCCTAAATAACAAGTAGGATTACATGTAGCGATAAGAGAAAGGATTCTAGGTGGAGGGGCACCAGGGGAGGCAGAGTGGAATAGCAAAAAGAGTGGGCTCTGACTCCCATCTTCCCAACAGACCTTGTTTTGAATTCAAATTCCACTTTACTATCCATTTGGCCTTGCCTGAGGCTTTTTAATAACCAATAACCAAAAAACGGCTCTGACTGAGTCAGCTAAATTACAGTGCCTTGGGACATCTGGGATAAGTCAGTAATCACATCCACCTCTTCTGAAAAACATTATTATAAGACCATTTTTGAAACAGACTTAATGGGACCCAAACACCATAAAATAACCTAGAATGCTTATTACCATTACTCTAGATCCCTGCATATAGGATGTAACCTATAACAGTACCAAATCTATATGTCATGTGCAACCAATAGAAAACCTGAAGAATTAGGCAGGGCTGTCTTTCTCTCTCTTCTTTGACCCTTCCACCCTTCTTGTGACTATAAAATGCTAAGCTTTGGTGGCCCTCTTTGAAATGCATTCCTCAGACTGACCTGACTGACTATGCCTCTCTCTGGTTTCAATTGTCATATTGGCTCAACAAATCCTTGCTATATGTACTTGGCCTCAGTTTCTTTTTAGGTCAACACCCAGAGGGTCAATTTCCTTTTCTATAAAATGGAGATAGTTGATAAGGAGCAATAATTTTTTAAAAAAAAAGCATTTAGCACATAATAGGTGCACAGTTAAGGCTGTCTTCCTACACAGTAGTAATGTACAATGGTCACCAAGGTCAGAAATTTAGTGGTTAATATATGCTGATGAATCCTAAATTTTCATCGCTAGCCATAAATTCCTATCCTCTTCCCAGAGTGACATAACTTCAGGACTCTTATTTATGTATTATATTATCACCTCAAACTCAACATGTCTTAAACCAAACATATTATCTCCTCTGCAAAATCAGGGTCCCCTTAACAATTTCCTCATGTTAATCCATCTTCTAACCTCTAACTACAAATCTCATAACTTGCTAAATAAGGTCTAAATTCTGATTTATCCAGGTTTCCTCTTATTTTTGCATACTTACCTAGCTGTATTCCAACATTCTCCAACACATGCTTTTCATTTTAGTCTGACTGCAACCCTTACTTTCATACATTCTCATTCTCACCACAACTTATTATTGTTTTTCAGAGTTCTCTTAAAGATACCCTGCAGATACAGATATAGTAGGAGAAGAAAACCTACATCTCCAAGCTCCTCCACAAAGCCATCATATGTCTATCTTTTTTTTTTTTTGTCTTTTTGTCTTTTTTCCGTGTCCGGCAACGGATCGCAACCCTCAGTGTTGCCCCCGTACCGGACCGGGGACCGGCAACGGGATCGCAAGCCTCGGTGTTGCTCCCGCGCCTCGCTCAGCCAGTGAGCGGGAGCCGGTCTGTATGTGGGATCCGAAC
>NW_007726901.1:101852-181627 GCF_000696425.1 Galeopterus variegatus | reverse complement strand
TTCCGTGTCCGGCAACGGATCACAACCCTCAGTGCTGCCCCCGTACCAGACCGGGGACTGGCAACAGGATCGCAACCCTCGGCATTGCTCCGGGAACCGGTCTGTACGTGGGATCCGAACCCTCGGACGGGAGCGCCGCCGCGCTTCCCAAGCGGCGCACTATCCAGTGCGCCACCGGGCCGGCCCCATATGTCTATCTTTTATGGACCCCAAATATCCATAAATAAAGTCACAGTACCAATGAACCAATTTTATCTATTTTACGTGTCAACAAAGACTCCCTCCTTGACCAAACTATAGTCAGGATCCTCTAAGTCCTCTTCTTAATCAGGCCTTATCTCATGAGCCCAGTTTTAGCAAAGAATCCTGCTGTCTGCTAATGGAGAGGCTCCCCCTTGATATCTGATCAAGTTCCTCATCCCCTACCCTTGATATCTGTCTTTGGCCTGCTGTTACCAAGAATCCTGATAAGCAAGTTTAGCAAGAATCCCCTCTATCCTTGACATCTCATCAAGTTCTTAGTACTTTTCCATCCATTGACCCCTTCACTCTGTTCACTAGCTATAAATCCCCAGCTCTCTTTGCTGTATTCAGAGTTATGTTCACATTCTCTCCTCTATTGCAACAGTCTGGACTCCATCGCAATGGTCTTGAATAAAGTCTTCTTTACTGTTTTAAAGAAGTGTCAGAATAATTTTTCTTTTACAGTGATTTAGTTAGCCTCTGGGAAGGCTGACTTCTGAATATTATTCCAAAATAACTCCTCTTGCACCAATGGGGTTGGGAGGAGCTCAAAATTAGTCTTCACATGTATTTTTGGTCATTTTGTTTGTTTTGGGAGTTAGGCACCCTTAAAAATTAAAGAGGCCCTTTCTATAATGTTTGCTTGGGAGCTTTAAATTTAAACATCTATCAGGGTTATCAGACAAATATCGGTCTGGACCCATTGTGAAATATGCTATAGAACCTTTTATTTCATGTTTGAGAAACTTGTAAATTTCTCCAGCATGCAGTAAAAATAATGGGTAACAAGTATATGAATAAAGAAATTTATAGCTATCTTAAGGAAAATGAATACAGCTATTCTTCTTTAAATTGCTTTTATTATCCAGTTGAAATGTTATTATAAACATCTAGTCTATTTTCACACAAATGATCAAGAGTACACACTGATAAAGACATGCATTGGGTAAGAATCATTACTGGTACATACATAAACACCCTGGGATTTGAGCATAAAACACAATGTCACTTATGTGGCTCCAGCAGTCTAAAAAGAGCCTTCAACTGACATTCACATGTATTTCCTAATTTAAATTGTGTTAGAAACATTGCATCTACATTGAGAACCATATGCCATTAACAGAAGAGGAAAGAACTGTGGGCAACAAAGCAGTGGATTTTTAGTTGTATACTAAGGTTTAGTTTTGGCATATTGAAAGTATCATGTTTTCCTATTAGATTTCTAAATTTGTGAACAAATGTTAACAGTTGCTTTTCTTTCATCATGACTTTGCTCATCCTATATTTGTCTGATATTTGTGGGAAAATACAATCCTAGTTTTATTTTGTATATTTATTTTTTGGATTTTTTTTATTATTGCTCAGTGAAGGTACTATCCAAATTTTTTTTAGAAGAAAAAAGAAATAACATGTAAATTGAACACATTCCTTATATATTTTTACCATGTCAAGGAGTCATTCACAATATGATATAATCATCACTTTTCCAAGGAGCGTTGCATTTTTTGCCTTCTTTGAATATTTTTCTTTCCTGTAATAAAATATCATTTCTCTTTAGAATGGTCATGTAGGATACATTTGGCAAATATCTGAGATCAAGATTTTATTTTCAATATTCCATCTCTCTTTTAGTGAGTAAGCTCTTTTTCTTCATGTGACATAGAACACAAAATATATTAAACATTGAGCACACTTACTATGAAACCTAAATTACATTTTACATGGGTGCGCATTTGGCTGACAAAACATTTGTTGAAAACACTGTGTGTGATATTTAATTGTGTCAAAAATATATTTATTGTGAGTCCTTTATTGTTTTAGCATTATGAACAAATATACACAAAGTAAAGAATTATTACCAAAATTTTGCTTGAAACTGTTTTGATTGAAACTGTTTTTGTTTTTTTGAAACTCAAAACTCATTAGCAGGAAATGTGTAAAGTTGTGTGAATCATTGATCCACATGATTCTGTCTGTGAAAAAATAAATACAATGTAGAATAAATAGATTTGTAGTAAAATCTAAAGGTTTTTGCCCTTTGTCAAATAAATAAATAGCATGACTTCAGTTTGTTTTATTCTTTCACATGATCTAGTAAATGATTTTTTTAGCTGCCAAAAGGGTGTTCTTCAGAAGCATTGCCACTGTCATGGGTCCCACGCCTCCTGGAACTGGAGTGATAAAGCTAGCTTTCTTCTTAACAGCTGATGGAAGAAACAAAAGATTCTTTATTTTTAAACTTATCTAAGAATTTTATATCTTTAAACATGTCAAATAGAGTGGATTATTCTACATTATACATATAACTCTAACAACCTCAAATCATTTTTAGAATGAAGCAGGCTATAATAAACACACAAACACATATTTAAACAAACACTTCTATGTGTGATATCTAAGGTGGATGGAAGGAGACCAAGATTGTAGGTTCAATCTCCACATAGCTCAGTTATTTTTACATGATGAAAAGCTATAACCCATGACTGACTCAATGTAATTCCAATTAACTAGCTCTAAAATACATGGTATTGGTCACAAAGGGGAGAAAAGATATAGACAGTTCAGCACATACCATTCATTAAATTGAATTATTCCTGTTATAACAATATCACCAGGTATGTCTGGATAATACATTCCATTGCAAGTCTAATAAAAATCATTAAGTGTTTTTGGAGCATATACACAGTCCTGTTCAAAGGTATGCAGACTTCTTATTCAGTGAATACACTCCAAGAGAATGACAGAGAACTTTCAGCAACTTTTATTTAAGAATGTTTTCACACCCACATTATTAGAGGTGAATGGCTCCATGCATTCACCGACTTGATGGTTTAATGCTTTACCATGTGAATAAGAGCAATGAAGTTTTTCCAGGTAACTGTTAGTACAATGTTAGCATAGACAATTCTTCTTTAATACATAATTCTGACATTACCATGTTATTTAGATGTATTGCCTTTTATAAGTTTGCTTATATGAGTATATACTTCCACATGAATCAGAACCAACAGATGTTTTCTAGCTCTTACATATTATTCTTGCACAATTTATATTGCGCTCTTGAACAATCATTTGTAAAATTTACCTTTACCTCATTTGAAGTAGAATAGTAGACTGGAATAATTTTTTTTGCCTTTCATAGGAAAGGCAAAATAATAATTTTTTTTATTTGAATCCAAATAAGCTTAAATGCATCACACACAAAAAATCAAGCTAGTCTGTATCACAAATCTGCTGATTGTATGTTATAAAGAAAAGATAAGAATACTGTGATTTAGGAGGTAGTATTTCAGTTTTCCAAAAAACGTCTCCATACATGGAACACATCCTTTTTATTGCCATACTTCCATCCAGTGCCCTCTATGCTGCAGAAACACTGGACTGAGTCAGCAGCCATTCCACAAATACCTATGAATATTGGGTTCTTTCTTCCTTTGTGCTAGCTCTTCCTTCCACCTGGAATATTCTTCCACCTTATCTAAATAAGAAACCCCTTATTATTCTTTAAAAGCCAGTAAAATGTTATCTGTCTATAATTTTTCCCAAAAACTCACCCCTCTAATATTGAATTGAAAGTTCCACCATCTATGTTTCTAGTAATTTTATACCTACCTCCATTATGGAACTTAATACATAGTACTGTCTGTTCCCTTAACTAGTCACTGGCACCTGGAAGGCAGAAGGCAAGTTGTGGTGGTGGTGGTGGTGTTCAGTCTTAGAACTTCTCCATGTTAGACATTCAGTCAAATTTTGATAAAGTGAACTAAATAGCCCTTATATAAAATCTAAAATCAATTTGCAGAAATGTTTCAGTGCTTTTGACTGGATATAAACAATCTCAATTAAGTTGAAGCTAATTTACTGAAAAACTCAAGCAACTAATTTTTCTTGAGGGTGATAAACTGCATTTTTCACTTTTTAATAAGCTGACTCGGCACAAGCAATTCCTTCTGGGACCTTTTCTCAAGCATTGGAGAAGCAATGCCTTAAAAACTTCAGCAAAGCTTTAGAAGAAATGTATTACCACTACTATTTATACTGATAGTATATAAAATCATATATTTGTAAAGCAGTAACTTTGAAATATTAATACATAAAAATAAAATCCTAGTGAATAATATAGTAAATTAATAATCAAGTACAAACTATCTCTTCAGTGGAAAACAAAATGGTTTATTTTAAAATAAAATGTGGAATACAATTGGTTATTTCAGGGAATCTATTGTGAGTATATAATTGTTTTTATATGGTTTGTTTTCAACTTTGAAAGATAAAGTGGCTTGGATATTACTTGTATATAGAAAAATAGTAATAATCATAACTACTACCAATTGAGAACCTATTACTTGCTGAGAATTTTATATACATTATTTTAATAATTAATATTTAATTATTTCATTTTAATAGATGAGGAAATTGTGGCTCACTGAAGTTACAATGACTTACCACTCTTTCATATGGCATAGACATTATCCACACCTAGGTCTGAAACATTCTATAATTCCATAATTCCATCCCATCCCAATGGAACTGTATTATCATGTCCTGAACAAGGAGAAAAGTCCTAAGAATGGCTCAAGTACCAGAAAATAACTCAGTTTTCTTAAAGTGTTAGGAGGATAGTTTGAAAAATAAAACAAAGAATAAAATATTCTAATATATTAATTTTCCTTCGTTTTTTATTGCGTGTAGTCATAGCTCGTCATCTTGCACTTCAAATTACACATCCAGTTTAGCAGTCTGAGTCGCTTTATTCCTGGTTATCAGATAAACCACTGGTTCGCTCGGGTACATGACCCTCCTCTTCCAAATTGTGTTTTTCACAACATGTTTACTATTCCATTTTTTTGCTCAAAAAGTGAGGTTTGTGCTAAGGAAGAGGAAATGGAAATGAGCTGTGTGTGAAATTAGACCTGCCTGAAACTTTTAGCTCAGTGCCTGCGTTTTTGCACTTTACTGGTAGAAACTAACACACATAAATCCTGTTCTGCCTATCACTTTCCATAGACTTAGATTATGTGATGGGTAATGGGTCTTCATCTGGCCTGGGCTAGGGCTTCTCTTAACATCAATAAGCATTTAATAGCATCAGTGAGGCCCTGTAAACTCACTAGGCAGAAGATTATGATATCACTGTGCACACACCTGGTTATTCAAATACTTGTTTCACATATTTTTTTATCTTTGAAATAAAATGGACAGACATGAAGATAAAGTTTGTAAATGGTTAAGAGAAGTAGAGAGGGATGAATTTGATTAAAAAAAAATATATATATATATTAGGTCCTATTCCTTTTGATTTGATTATCACGAGAATCTAGGTCTGAGAAAGAAATGTAAACTCATCTGCTCCTGGCTAGTGTTAATGTATTCTTTGTCTATTTACATAAGGATCAGAATATGGAAGTATGGGATTTCTCAAGAAACGTGGGAAATTACTGGCAAATGCCAGTAGGTACAGATGCCAATGCTCAGAAAAAAACTAATAATTTTGCGTAACTATTTCAGGGCTATCCTAAGCAATGTGTTTATGAGATAACAGAGGTGGCTTATGGGCTAAAATTAATAATGTGAGAAAGAGTTAAATTCAATTCATGTTTTATGCTCTGAAAAGCGTCTTCCCCAATCATATCTGAAAGAGAGTGAGTTGGGCCGGCACCGTGGCTCACTTGGGAGAGTGCGGCGCTGGTAGCGCCGAGGCCACGGGTTCGGATCCTAATAGGGATGGCCGGTGCGCTCACTGGCTGAGCGTGGTGCTGACGACACCGTGCTGAGGGTTGAAGTTAACAAGCACTACATCACCAGAAAAACCTCTCATTGGCTGGTCTTTCCCTCAGGGCAGACAAGGGTTTGCACCTGCTTGTAGAAGGTGATGCTTTTAAAGATTAATTCTATTGTGTGGGGGGAAAAGGTGTTCTATATGCTCCATTTAAAAGAAATACAGAAGCATTATAGGGCAGTAATTTCCTTCAGAGACTTATTTACTGTGGGTGTAGCTGTGAGAGAGCAGGCTTGTGTGTTTAAGGAAAATACCAAAAATTCTGTGTGCATAAGAATCACGTACTAGATCTGGATTGATATCAGCACCTCCATGAGAAGCTATTCAACATATACGGCATAACCAGGGTTAGATTCGATTTTATAAAGTCAACATGATTATAGAGTTAACTGAAACTGTTTGACAATTGAGACAAATAAAACAATAATCAAATCCTACTGTGTGCATGGAACTTGCTCCGGGGAATGAGACTTAGATGGAAATGACTTGGTGATGTTTAAAGCAAGTTCCTGAAAATAAGAATATTTTGAGGAAAGGCAATAATTATAATGACAATTTATTTGAATGACCTCTCTGCAAACTTTAGGCCCTGCAAAGTAAATTCCATAGTTTCATTGAAAGTGCTATGGCTTTATCAGCATGATTTAGAATGTTAAGAGTCTGTATAGAAAAAAAAGGATTATTTTGGGTGTAGAATTTGCCTTTGTACATATTATTCTCTTTGTCTAATATGCCCTTCCGTCACTTCTCTGTCTGATAAACATTTATCCTTACTTCTCAGATCTAACATAAATGTCACTTCTCGGGCTGAGTTAACCATTCATTGATCGATGAAACTTAGTAGAGTCATTTTCAATGTGCAGTCACAGGATACCTTGGAATTTTCTGTGAAATGAGGTCAAACTACATATGCCTCTTCCCATCCCAAGATTCTAGTATGCACCACAGGAATCACTGTGTGAAGTGAGAGATGCTTCCAGTGCTAAGGGAGGAGTGTTATACATGTAAATAGGGTGGAGGAAGCTTAAAGACTGGTTGCGATTCACTTCTCCAGTGAAGCTACTTTATGTGGTGGCCTCAGGTTGCCAGTCAAGTCCCAGGGAAACCCCAATGTGCAAATGCTTTTCACACCTCTGTATTTGCTAATGTCCCACTGGCCAAAGCAAGTCACAGAGTCAAGCTCAAATTCAAAGGTTTGGGATAAGAAGAGTGGCAAAGTCACATCACAAAGGGATGTGCATAGAGGGACAGAAGAAATGTGTGGCCATTTCTTATAATCTACCAATGTAGTCTAGTCCACAATATCAGCCATACAATCTGCTGCCAGATTTATTCTTGAAAACGCAGATATAAACATTTCAGCTTATACACATTTGATGGATTTTCATCATCTCTAAGATAAAATATAAATTCTTTGCATGGCAATCAAGATCTTTTTTCATCTGGCTCAACACCTTTATCCTGCATCATTTCCTAACCCTATACTCAATTATTTGCTGTTCCTACACGTGCTACACACTGGCCCAGATACATTCACAACAGGTGTTTCTTCAGCAAGACAGACATATTACTGCTCCTTGGAGCTTATAGTCTAGTTGGGGAGACATATTAAAAATATAATTATCTAAATAATAATTGAGCTATGGCTATGATATGTGCTACAGATAAAATGTTTACTGCACTGTGAATGTTAGAAGGATCTAACTAAGATTAGATCCTCCACAGAGCCTGAGCACTGTGTAAATATGTAGCATATCTACGCCAAACTTTTCCAGGTGAAATAGAGAGGTGGAGAATAGATAGTGCTCTTGATAGGGTGGACAGTGACAGCAAGAAGCTTCCCTCAGGTGGAACGCAGCTTATATTTCTGGAAACACTGCAAGAAGACCAGTATGGCTGAGGTGTAGGAGTAAAGGGTAGCAGATATAGGAGACGACATGGAAGAGGTAGGAAGTGTTCAGTTTACACACAGTTTAGTAGATAATGTCAAAAATTTTGGATACTAACCTAACAGCAATGGTTAAAGTATTTTTAACATTTGAAAAAAAAAATGTATTTTGAGGCAGGATAAAATCAAATGAAGAAAATGCCTGTTTTGTGTTTGCACAGTTCTCCAATGAAGTGAATTTATTATCTGGGGTCACAGAAATGGAGATAAACACAAAAATAACAAGATAAAGTGAGATGCCCTAAGATGGAAATAAATTCTGGTTTTTGTGGAAGCACTTCAAAGAGTGAACAGAAATCAGATATGGAGGTCAGAGAAAGATTTGTAAAGTTACAGAAAAGCTTCAAGATCCAATGGACGCCTGAGGGGGAAAGAGAAGGAGAGAGAAAGCAATGCACATAGGAAGGAGTAAAAGAAGAGGTGGTTTGGCCCTGGCAATGGATCTGATGTGGTGAAGGAGCTGAAAGAAGTTCATTATAGCTGAAGCACATGATGGAAAACAGTGAGAAGGAAGAGACGAGCCTGGAGAGGTGGTCATGGGCTGTACAGCGTTGAGGAGAGGGGTCCATCAACAGGTTGGGTGATGGTAGTTGCACTTACTGTGTTCAAGGTGAATAAGCTGAAAGTCTTTTGTGAATGAACTTGGTTATTTATATATTTAGAAATAGCTAATTTTGTAAGAAGAAATATTTGAGAGAAAAAATGTATACTCTAAATAATTTTTAGATGAAAATTAAAAAATAAATTTATCTTGCATTTTCATAAAGTTTCAGGCTCTTGCATTTCATTAAATGATTACGTAAGACATCCTCTTTCAGCCTGGTATGCATATCTAATCTGCTGTGTTCCCTTTTCTCTGCTATATGATGGCTACTTTGTTTTTTCTGTTTTTGGCTTCAGATTTCTAAAGGGAAGAACTAAGACAAGCTTGGCTTGACATCATTTTCTTTATTCTTACTTGAAGACAATCACTTTTCAAGTTTGGGATAAGAATAATAGGTATGGAGTAGAGGTTGTCTCATTTAAAATTGGAGGTGATGATAGGGATAATGGAAGAAACTAGGTGTCCAGTCTATGTGTGTGTCTCAAAACAATCCCAAGATGACATGTGGTCACAGGGTGTGTAGGTTACTCATGAATGATACTAATAGCAACTTAAGGGACATTAAAATGCCTTTTAACAACTTAAGAATAAAAGAAAAAGTACGTAATCATTAATCTTTTGGCACTTTCAACCCATGCTTCATGACAGGGTGTCTCCAGCATGTGTGTTCTGTGTCATTACTTCCTCTGGAAACTTTACATACCCAGGTTCCCAGGGCCAGCCCTTAGTAATCCAAATTATCATCTAAGATACTTTGTTTGGAATACTCTCTGATTCCTTGGCAGACAGTGAATTTCTATTTCAGTACACTATGTACTACTGCAAAGGTCTCAAATAATGGAATTTCCAGATGTATCTAAACAGAATTAATTTTGATAGTATGTTTCAGAAATTGTATATTCTGGCAAAGTAAAAAAATATATTTGTGGTCTATAAATGTATTTTTGGATGGAGGAAGAGGAACTAATGTCTCTCAAGTTCCTGTGATATTGTTATAGTTCTCTTTCTACTTTGTTCAATTCTTTGTCACTTTTAAAGAAGTACTCTATGTCCCATATCAGAGTTCTGACAATGCTAAAACTAATTTTTATAACCAATTCCCTCCCCCCAAAAGAAGAGGGATGATTCCTTATCTGTGGCAAGGCAATAGAACAAAAATTTCCTGCTTCTCTCATGTGAGTTTCAGCCTCCTCGTATACACACATAATTGTCTAAATTAAATGCTTGGAAAATTTTCCCATGCTTCTAAATGCAAGCCACTTAGGCATGGCCTTTCAAATATATACACTATAATGAAGGGGAGACAAGCTTCAGGAAAATGAAGTACAGGAATAACAACCAGAAAAACCTGAATGGCATAGGACTGGAGAAATAGTATGACTCAGGCAGTAATACAGAAAACACTCCACTTTCTCATATTGTTGATATAAAAATGACACCTAAGAGCATGATGAACCAGAGAGAACAAAGGGCTCCTTAACAAGTGAATGGCTCACTACTGAACTCTTGCAAGGCAACAAAGAATCAGGTGCCCCAGAGGCAATTTACTATGCTTCCTCTTGCATTTAACTGGTTGCTTGATTCTTGAGGTTTCCATAAGTTTTCTATATATGTATATTAAGGTGTTTATTATCATGGCATCCCGTGGACAGTGATGGAACAGAGAGGATTACTGCCCTATGGAGTGGAAGAATATTAAACTCAGACCTACATTTCTATACAAATTGTATTGGCTTCATTAGGTTGGTGAGCTGTACCTACAAGAACTTCCCTCACCTATTTACTTTGGAATTTGTATCTGTAGGGTGGCTAAGTTTTTGTTTTTGCTTTTGCTTTTATATTAAATCAAATTTCTATATATCTGGCTACCTGCATCATAGATGTGAATATCTAGAAATACCATTCATACCACTTAGGAGATTCAGTAGAGCCAAAAAGCAAATCAATCACCTGGTGAATATTTAAAATTGCTTACTGTGAACTCTATCTATGATTTGTCAGTGGAACCTTCTTTCTGTCTACGGCGGTCAATGCCAGTTTCCATTTTGGTAGGGAGGAGCAGGAATACTGCTACAATATTTCCGGGAACTCTATTGAGAGCTGGGAAAATGAATAAAAGTATCTTTCTTTCATGATGAGTTTAAAAAACCGAAATCATCATCTACTATCATCCTCCCTGATCCTTTTTCTTCCCTCCCTAATCCTTTTTCTTCAAACTACCACACATTCCTATCAGAGTGGCAAATCTGTAAACTAGATGGGATGTTTGGAGTATACTATAAATCTCTTGGTGGGGCCTTGATCTCAGAAGTCTACTGTAATCAACCCAAGACAGGACGAGATAACATTTTTCTTCCATAGATATTTGTATTTTAATATGCAGTGCTGAGAAGAAACTACATCTTGTTCGTGTGGACATATTTTTTGTGCTTTAACTTTAACTCTTCTCTATAAAGGCAGATCATTCAATGTCAAATACATTTTACTAAATAGAATGTCTCCAAAGGTTGACTGATTTCAAGGACCTAGACTTCATAATAAACATTTTGTCCATGTAAGCAACAGTGGAAGAAGGTGACTCACTGATGACAGGGATTCTCATAGTGACCATCAGTGGTTACCTGTTTTATGAAATGACCTCTGCGAGTACTATAGCCATAGTGTTAGCAGAAGAGTCTCTTCCAGGGAGGCTTTTGCAATTTCCATCTACTTTTTCAAAATGATTAAAATAGATCACCTCTGAATTAAAGTATTAGGTCTTCCCTTATGCCTGGACTTTTTTGCTACTTTATAATCATCTGCCACAAAAAGCTGATATTTTGAGTTAGACTGATAAATCATATCATTCAATTAAATGATTAACATTGAAAACTGAGTTTGTGGAGAATCACATGAATTTGGTTCCTTGCAATATTGCAGATTAATAATTCTGTAAAAGCTATATAGTTCAAAACATATAGTTCCTGTTATCCTTAGAAACTGGTAATGTGCTCTTACTTTTCCATGTTGTTGAAAATACACTTGGGAGTATGAAGTGCAAAAACCACTTGCAAAAGAATCATACTTTGACATAGTCTGGAAAATATAACTTCCTGGGACTTTGCCTATTGTATGCATGGTTATACACCCAGTACCTCAAACAGTGCCTAGCATGAAGCAGCACCCACTAAATATGTGCTGAGTAAATCAATGAATCAATCAATGGATGTACCGTTAATGGATATTGTGATGGTTATTGTACAGTCATAATGTGTTTGCTGCTACCTTGAGTGGGAGCTTTTTTTCCCATTAAGGCAACTTTAGGGAATTACTTCTGTCATGTAAGAATGGCACTACAGAAGTAAAAGGATGCTCATACAAATCACCAGCGGTATGATTAAGAAGGCTGAGACCTGGTGTGGAACAGAGATACAAAAGAAATGTAAGAAAAGAAGCTTACCTTACAGAGGTACACAGTTTAGTTGGGAACAACTTGGTAAAAATGCAAGGTGCTACATGACTAAGAGGAAAATGAGTAAGGCAGATAAAACCTGCTACACAAATCTGGAGAAGATGAGGGTAAGTGCAAGTGCTCTAACGTTGATTCATATGATGGTTGGGTGAAGAATAGACTGGACCAGAAGAGAGTTGAGGTCAGAAAGTAATGAGAAGCACAGGGGTTAAATGAAGTGTGAAGTTATATACTCTGGATTAGTAGTGTAGTGGGAATGCAGAGAAAAAGTAAATAATGTGCATACACACATACACTGTTTTCTGCCAGGCATTATGCTCAGCAATTCACATACATTAATTAGCCTAGGTAAGGTGATTATATCACTTAATCTTCACAACAGCTTTATAAGATAGGTATTATTATGTCAGCTTTTCAGATGATAAAATCGAGTCTCAGAAAGGTAAGGTGATTTACCTAAGATCAGTTGTTTTAAGCAACAGAGCTAGGATTCAAACCCAAGTCAGCCTGACTCCAAAGCACAGTCTTTTATGAAGATTGGACATAATATTAAAAACAAAACAAACAAAAAAACCCAGGGAGTGAAAGCTTTTAAACTCTAAGGTTTCAAATTTAGAGCACTAAAAGAAGAGAAAACATAGATGGAAAGCTGCTTTAAAAGCACTCCAGGGATTTTTGTCCCATCTCTAGTAGTCTCCTAGAAGAATGATACCAGGCATCTATATAATTCAGACCATCTTCTGTCCTTGTGTTCGACTACTGGGTTGAATTTTTGAGGAATAATTCTGAACAGATGAAGTCCCAAATTATAGGGTCCCTTTATTGGAGAGATTTCCTGTCCAGTAGAGATTTTTTTTGAAAAATGCAAGGTAAGGCTCCAGCTATGTGGGGCACATTCATAATTGCTTACAGCATTCTACTTAGCTCCTTCAACAGACTATGTTGGGCCTACTAGTGAGTACATAAGGCCTTCCGCAATTTTTCATCCTTGACTTTATTTGCTATTCCCTCTTCTGAAAGGAGCCCTTTCCTCTCCTCTATCCACTCTTGACTCTAAATACACATATTTGGCTGAAATTCATTAATCCTTAACATTCATCTCAAGAGGATTCTAGAATTGGCGTCGCCACTCTTGCTTATTCCAAACCCTTAGTCACACTTGATTCTCCTCTTTCTGTCATATTAATCATTTAACCAATCATTCCAACTCTCCTTTTAAATTATATCTATCATCTAACTACCTTTTAACACCTTCACCCATTACCACCCTGGTCCACGCCCCATCATTTCTTACTTGGATAATTACGATAGCCTCTTAACAGATACCCCTGTTTACACCCTTATGTGCCATTCAGTAGCCAGTGTAATCATGTTAAAATACAAGTCAAATGTCATTTCTTTGCCCAAATCCTTCAATGGCTTTCCATTGCACTTAGAGTAAAATCCAAATTCCTTTCTATGGTCTTTAAAGCCCTACATGATTTGACACTCTTGCTGCTACCTCTTTGACTTTATTCCCTACCACCCTCCTCCTCATGTACTCATGGAAGCCACCAAGCATGCTCTCCTTCAAGCTGTCTGCATTTTCTGCTCCATTTGCCTGAAACGCTCCTCCCTCATAAATCAACATGGCTCTCTCTCTCATTTTGTCCAGGTTAGCAGTATGCCTTCCCTGACTACCTTTTTTCTAGGCACCTCCATCCCATCATTCTCTAGTCCCCTTATCTTGTTTTTATTTTTGTAACACTAAACATGGTCTTATATATTATACGGATGTATGTATTTATTTATTATCTGTCTCCTCTAACCAGAATGTAAGCCACTTGTTGGTGAAGACTTTGTCTATGTTGGTCATTGTTGTATCCCAAGTGCCTTTAACAATGCGTGATAAATAGCAGGTGCTCAGTAAGTATTTGAAAATTGAATGAATGAATCTAATTTGAAAGGCTACATTAAAAACACCAGTAACAATTAAGAGATTGAAAATGAGTCTAGTGAAGATAGAGATATGAAAATGAAAGCCACAAAAGGATTTGACACAATTTTCAAAATTGCATAAAGTGTTCAAAGAGCATCTAATCTCTATTGATGATTGAATAATAGACTGAGTTTAGTCAGAACTGAGGACATTTAGGTGAGGCTGTATTATCTACACAGATTTTATTGTAAATCTGTATATCTTTAACATATGGAGATTTCAACATTAATATTGTAAGATCTGAGCCAAGATATAACTTCACTGACACTAGGCATCCACCAACCCTGCAAAAAAGAGTTAATAAGTTGAGCATGCTTTGAAACTAATTAGAAAGCAAGCAGGTAATGATAAAATCCCCTGAGGTTTCCACAACTGAATGAATTCAGTATAGATTAACTGAAAGAATTCAGTATTGATATACTGAATGTTAAGTGGATGTTGGATGAGGAAATCTCTTTCTTTTTCCTCCAAGATTAGTCTTCAAGTTCTTATGTATAGGTAGATTATTATTCACCAAGTATATCCTCCCATCTAGAGATGATGGATCCACATCCCTTTCTCTCCTACATGCAACTATGTTCAGGCCCACAGGATGCTAGGGGAAGTGATGCATGTGCCTCCAGTTCTATTTTTCTTAAAAACAGAGCTAGTGCCCTGGGTTCTCTCTTTCACCATCACATGGAAGAGAACATGAATGAGGAAGCAAGCCAACTTCAATTGTGCAGGTGAAGACAACACTCAGGTAGAACAGTCTTATGAGCTGAATCGTGTCTCCCAAAATTCATATGTTGAAGTCCTAAGTCCTAGTACCTCAGAATGTGACTGTATTTAGAGATAGGGTCTATAAAAAGATAGTTAAGTTAAAATGAGTAGGCTGTAATCTAATATGACTTGTGTCCCGATACAAAGGGGAAATTTGTATAGTTGTTTGAGTTCTTTATATATTCTGGATATTAATCCCTTGTCAGATGTATAGCTGGCAAATATTTTGTCCAATCCCATAGGTTGTCTTTGCATTCTGTTGATTATTTCCTTTGCTGTGCAGAAGCTTTTTAGTTTGACATAATCCCATTTGTTTAGTTTTTCTTTTGTTGCTTGTGCTTTTGGGGTCTTATTAATAAAGTGTTTGCCCAGCCTTACTTCCTGAAGTGTTTCCCCTATGTTTTTTTTTAGTAATTTTATGATTTCAGGTCTTATATTTAAGTCTTTAATACATTTTGATTTTGGTATATGGTGAGAGGTACAGGTCCAGTTTCATTCTTCTGCATATGGAAGTCCAATTTTCCCAGCACCATTTATTGAAGAGGTAGTCTTTTCCCCAACATATGTTCTTGTTGCCTTTGTCAAAGATCAGTTGGTTTTAAGTATGTGGGTTGATTCCTGGGTTTTCTATTCTGTTCCATTGATCCAAGCATCTGTTCTTATGCCAGTACCATGCTGTTTTGGTTACAGTAGCTTTGTAATATAATTTGAAGTCAGGAAGTGTTATGCCTCTGGCTTTATTTATTTATTTTTTTGCTCAGGATTGCTTTGGCTATTTGGGGTCTTTGGTGGTTCCATATGAATGTTAGATTGCAACTATACAGTAATAAAACAAGTAATCCAATAAAAAATCAGAAAAGGAGATGAATAGACATTTTTCAAAGAAAACATACAGATGGCCAACAGGTACATGAAAAAATACTCAGCATCACTAGTCATCAGAGAAATACAAATCAAAACCACATTGAGATATCATCTCACCCCAGCTAGACTGGCCATTATTAAAAAGACCAAGAACAGCAAATGCTGGCAAGGATGCAGGGAAAGGGGAACTCTTTTACACTGTTGGTGGGACTGTAAATTAGCATAGCCATTATGGAAAACATATATGGAGGATTCTCAAACAACTACAGATAGAACTACCATATGATCCAGCAATCCCACTACTGGGTATGTATAGAAAAGAATGGAAATTATCATGTCAAAGGGATACCTGCACTCCCATGTCCACTGCAGCTCTAATTACAATAGATAAAATAGGGAACCAACCTAAGTATCCATCAATGGATGACTGGATAAGGAAAATGTAGTATGTATATATACATATGTGTATATATATATATATATATATATACACACACACACACACACACACACACACTAGAATACTACTCAGCCATAGAAAAGAATGAAATTCTGCCATTTGTAGCAACATGGATAAGTCTAGAGAAAATTATGTTAAGTGAAATAAACCAGATAAGGCAAGAGAAATACCACGTGTTCTCACTCATAATTGGGTGTTAAGAAGGAAAAGAAGGGAGGGAAGGTGGCAGGAAGGAGGGAAGGAAGGAAGGAAGGAACAAATGACGGACCACAACATTACATTGAACTTTCAGAAGGAGAGAACATACCTCAGGATACTAGAGATGTGGGGGAGGGAGGGAGGAGGTTTGGGGAGTGATAGACTGGTAAAGGGGGCAAAGAAAAATCACGATGTATAATCATGAATCTGCTAATAATAAATAAATTAAAAATAAAAAAAGAAGGGGAAGTTTGGACACAGACATGTGCAGAGGGAAGACAATGTGAAGATACAGGGAGAAGATGGCTATCTATATGTCAAGGAAAGAGACCTCAGAAGAAACAACACTAGTGATTCCTTTATCTTGGACTTCTAGCCTCCAAAACTGTGAGAAATATATATCTGTTATTTAAGCCACCCTGTCTGTTACACTTTGTTATGGCAGCTCTAGCAAACTAATACAAACAGTAAGTTGGATAAAAACAGTATCCCTGAATGAAGCAGAACTACCTACTTTCCTTGACTGCCTGCCTAAATCCAGACTTTTATAGAAGAGGGCTAAACTATCATGAGTGAATGCATTTTGGTGTCCCATTGTTACTGCAGCTTAACCTACTCTTAAGTATAATACTTAGAGGGGAAAAAAATGGAAATAACCTAACAGTTTAACAAGAGAGAAAGGGTAAAGCAAACTATGATATGTTCACTGAACATAATCATAAACTAGGACCTCAAGTATGGAAAATGACTATATGTTTAAATGCATAAGTTATATATTCCTCAAACTATATAAAATACTTGTATGTATTCATAGAGCATCTGAAAACAACTATAGTAAAATAATAATAATAATAATAATCCTGGTTGTATTAGAGGAACGGACATTCTTTTCCATAAAATGTGGCTTCTTAACTTTTATAATTTAAATCAGTTTTATCAACAATAAAATGTACCTTTAGACATATCTCTATAATTTCTATTTACTATTCTATAACTTTTAGACAGTAGAAAGAGAAAAGTCACTCAGACATTAACCCCACCTATTTTGATTTTGAAAAAAAATGCCTATACATCATTCCTCCTTCCTATCTCTTTTCTTCCTTTTCATCAGTTCTTCCCTGAATTATTTTATTCTTTGTTTGGTGTAGACCAATGAGTGGAGAGGCGTGGTCAGGGTTGGAAGATGGAGGGGAGATGGCAGGCGATAAGGAGCAGACATTCCAGGTTTTCTTCATTCCACCTTAATCCCTGTGGAATGTATCATAAAACTGAAGCAAAGCTATTAAAGTTTCAAAAGATTATAGAAACATCTGTGTGTTAGCTATGAGGTATAAATGAATCCCGAGAGTTCACCAGTATGAGCTAGGTTAACTGAATTAACAACATGGGAAGTCATTAATTAGATTGTTGAGCTGACCAAGTCCTTTTGGTAAATTGCTGTTATAAAAGTAATGTAGTTACGAGCTTCTGAGTCTAGGACTACAGGCTGCTTTCCAGTTTGCTTTTCAGAAGAAGCTATTTACCACTCATACCACATAATCTCTTGTTTCTATCTTTGAAAAAAGAGCCTTCTTTCTCAGAAATGAAGTTTCTTTCAAAGCTACAATAGAAAATGATTAAAAGAAATTGCTGGGGAAAGTAGGTGTGTCCCACTATTAAAAAACTAAATATATAGCAAATCTAAAATTTTCAAATAGATTATTCGTTGTATGATTATTAGTAATAAAAAACAATTCTTAGACATAATTTTATCACAGATGCTTTTAAATACTGTTTCTTCTTTTAATGGAGGAAGGAGGTATGTTCATGTAATTGAAGGGGAACAATAGGTGTTTGTCAGAGGGTGGAAGCAATAATATATATATATTTTTTGGTGGCTGGCAGGTACAAGGATCCAAACCCTTGACCTTAGTGTTATAACACCACACTGTAACCAACTGAACTAACTGGCCAGCCTATTATCTAGGAGTTCTATAATTGAGGATCAATACAAAACAAAAATAGCACTTCAATTTAGTTATGACTTTAAGGCACTATTTATTTCTCAAAGTCCCCAGAGAGGCATGGACCTCTGTTGTGGAAAAGCACCAGTATGTGATTCTTTAGGAAAGTATTAAACAAACAATACCTCCAACATTGAATAACTTACATGGATAATAATAGTAACAGTGAGAAATTGTAACCAAACACAATTGAATAATTGTGTAGTAGATGTGATTTTGGTACTGAATATGAATTTGAACTATATGACTACTAATTTCATGAGATTTTATTGGACAGAGAGATAAATGCAGGCCATGCTCAGTTTTCACAGGAGTGTGGGACTATAAAAATAATTGTTGAAACAGTGCAAAGCAATCTTAATCACCAATGGGGAAAATTATTTGTTCAATAACCTTTAAAATTGTTTGTCAAAATATTAAAAATACTTTTAACTGTGGTTCATAAATGTATAAAGAATTGAAAACAATAGCAAAACCAGTATTTATTTAGTACGCCATAATTTAAAACATTAGAAACATTGCAAATTAAAGGTTTTTATTCTTTTGTAAAAATCTGGTCAAGAATAGTTTGAATGGTACTTGCCTTCTTCTGGCCAAATAACTGACAATTGGAGCAAGCAACTTTTCTATGCCTTGGTGAATTGTCAGATTCCTTTCTAGGCTTGGATCAGCTTCCAGTTTTATCCTTTCCCCTTTCAATGTCATGAAATATCTCTGGGAGTTCCTTTAATGTCAAACTTTACATCAGTGCAGCTTCACCAAGAAAACATCATCCTTTTCATCCCAACACTTTATTTATGTCAATAAATCATTCCCATCAGTGTAATCTACTTTAAATGGTCACCCAGTTTTCTTTATTAATGAGCAGAGATTCCTGCAAGGACAATTTACTTCAACATTTGATTGTACCTACATTCATTTTGTTTATCTTGGCTATAGTTATAGTGAAACTTTCACCGATACTCACAAAGCAGCTCTACTTTCCCTGTGGCAATTTGTAGCCAAATGCTACCTATGAGTTTTGTGCCATAACCCGAGTTAAAGTTCCTCCCTCTCAGCTGGGGGTTCATCCCTCACCTCAGGTTAAGTCCTGATGAGCAACCTGAAGAGCAACATGTCAAAACCTATCACTCGCCTGCTCCTATGGGTGGCTGAGTCATGGCCTCTCTGGCAAGGCCTTCCCTACCAAGTCCAGGTCTTTGTTACTGATCTGGCTCCATTCACCAGCAGGGTAGCAAGAGAAATACTAGCAATCATATGGGCAACCTTCATGATAAGACCAGAAAATCCTGACCTTCCTTCCAAAAATTTCTGTGTTTTAACACAATCATTTGTTAGCATTCTGTTGTATGTCCAAGATGCACCAAACATTAAAGCTGAAAGGGGCCATTGATATAATCGCTATCATTTAACTGATAACAGGATGGCCAAGAAGTTGCAAGGCTATTGGCCAACAGTGCTAGGTCTGAAATAACCTCTTCAATCTCCCAGCCCAATGCTTTTTCCTGTTCATCTCGTAACTTTGTTTCTCTTTGCCATTTCTTTCTTTTATTTTGTTGTATACATAGATATACAGAACTGCAATTTGATTTAATAGACATTACCAAGTTGAGTGGTATGCAACCTGAAGGGCATATCTATATGTGCTACTAAGCATACACACCCACCCAAAAATGCTCATATTTTTAATTTTTCCAGGATACCCTCATGAGCAACAAACATTCTCAGTTAAAAACAAGAAAGCATAGAAATGATCTGAGACCAACAAAATACCCTGTGAAAGAAGAGCTTATGAAATGTGGAGAACTGCAGGGTAAGTATGCCCTACAAGCACAAGAGTCTTATGAAATTGTAGTGAACTGCAAACATCTCTGCTGTTCTTGCATCGAGCTGGCTATCTTTGCTGTCAATGCCATCTGGGTGCGTCATAAGTGCATAGTGATTTTGCAATAAACACATGGTAACTATAATGTTATCAAGAAACAGAAACGACAGTGAAAAGAATAAATTAGGACAGGTTTTAAAATGAAATGCATCTTTACCCTTTCAAGTTAAAAAATTCAAATAAATTATTGATAACCTTACTTGAGTGACTGAACAAGAAAGAGGAAATAAAGAGAATTTTAGTATGTATACACTACACACACACACACACACACACACACACACATACAGACACATATTCATGTGGACAGCCATCTCTGCTAGACTGGAGTTTCATCTATGCCAGGGACCCAATAAATTAGAGCCTCTGAGGGCAGTAGTGTGTCTTTTTTTTTCTTTTATCAATATACAATGTAGTTGATTTTCATGTCCCTTTACCGATTCCTCCCAGTAGTTTGTCTTTTGATAAGGCACATCTGTACTTCGCTCTTACTCACTGTTCTGTCCTTAAGACTGTATTGTTACCTATAAGCGTCCTTAGGTTTTTCTTTTTCTCTCTTCTTTTAGCAGCAGGCTCAAATTTCTTACCTGGATCTGGTCTTTGATGCACCCTAGAATCTTCCATATATGGGGCTAATACAGATACTTCTGTTTGCATTTTCAATTTTATTCAACACCATGGTAGAACTTGGGTAAACCATCAGCTGACAACCAGACTCCAAGTGAGAATTTAAAACCTGCATTATTTAAAAAATTGCATTGTCTATTCCTTTCAGTTTGTATATAAGGACACACCTATAAGTAATAAAGTTCTTGATATGGCCCTGCTTTTTTTTTTTGGCCAGGATAATTGGTCTTATACATAAAATATTTCTAATATGAAAATGTCTTCACTTTACTATATTCATGCCTCAATGGTACAATTAGAATGAAGGGAGGGAGAAAATAAAGGAAGGAAGGAAGGAAGTACATAAGTTTGATTAAACTTTTCCGTAAGAGGAAAGACGTGATGATTAATAACTTAATAATGTTCCCATGAAGAAGAAAGTTTCTCTTTCTACTATCAACACATGTAAGGTAGAATCTTTTGTTTTTCTTCACTTATCAAAAGAGATTTTCTTTCATTACCTTCAAAGTCAACATCTCCAACTAATTTTGTCTTTCCTGTCACTGGATTGTGGATGTAGTTGATCCCCACATCAATTACAGCAGCACCTTCTCTAACCATATCAGATGTAATCAACTTCGGAATACCTGAAAACAAAATAGACTTTTTTGAAACACTCTGAATAATACTTAAACATTGCCCTGGAGTATAACAAAGGTTTATGCATCTAATGTTTCTAATATAATGGGCTTTAAGAAACATATAGAATTCACTGTTGTAAGGAAGAGGCCAGCTGCACTCTGACCATTTCTGATCAGGCAGGAGAATAAAGATGATTAAGGTAGCTCATGGGGGCTTCCGTGGATGAAATCCCACCAGGAGTTACCCTTTTACCCTAGACTGCTTACCTGACTTCTCCATATGGATACCTGCTTGAGTAGCACCCCTTTGTATTTCATGTACTATAAATAGCATGAGATTATAAACATGAAACAGGCTCCTGCTGAGGTGAAGTGAAATGGACAGGAGTGAAAGCAGCTTGGAAACTGGGGCCTAGAGAGAAGAAAGGAAGGGAAGGAGGAAGATAGGGAGGGAAGAAGGAAGGAAGGGGAAAAAGAAAAAATGAGGATAATAATAATTCATATTCCCCAGGGTTGTGATAAGTGGTAAAGTGCCATACACGTAGTGGCATCTCATCAACTCCAACATTAAGTGCTATCTTGAGCTTTCTTTTTATTTTCCTTGCTTTCTTTGATTCATTATGTCTGTATATGATTCTGAAAGGTGTAAGGTATAGTATGCTCTCCTCACAATTGTTCCATTCCTGTTTGAAAGATAGATCTATAGAGATCTTATGTTACTACCTGTTTTCTATAACTGTTTTCAAATTTTGTTTCAAGTACAACAGTACCAGCTAACAATGGCTAATGTTCCAGTTTTTTAAAAAAATTAATGTTTAACAAACCATCCCCAACTTAGTGGATCAAAACAACAAGTTATTATTATGTCTCATGGACTGTGTTCAGCTGGATGGATCTGGCATGGGATCTTTCATGTATTTGGAGTCAGTGTCTGAAGCTGGAGTCATCTATAGACATGACTAGGCTGTGTGTGCAAAACGGCTCATTCACGTGGCTGCAGTCGATGCTCACAGTTGGCTGGGAGATGAGTAGGGCTGTCAACTGGAGCCCATATGCATGAACTCTCTGTGTGGCTTGGGATTCTCACAACCTGGCAAACGGCTTCCAAGAGCGACTGTTCCAAGAGACAGGAAGTAAAGTTGTCAGTCTCATGAGGATGGAAACTGGAAACTAACATAATGTCTCTTTGGTCATATTCTATTGATCAAGCACTGACAAAGTCCACCCAGATTCAAGAGGAGAAAGAGAGACCCACTTGACGATGGGAGGAGAATAAAGAAATCTGTGATCATCTTTATTCTACCACAGTGCCTCTTGTGGACATTATGTCTGGTAGGTGACTTGCTTGCTTTTGCATTCTGCATCCCTTGCAGGAAAAGTTTACCTGTGTGTTGTCAGAGGCCTTCTCTTAGCAACTGAACTATCCCTTTAAGCATTCCAGAAGGCATAGGTGTCACCAGTGACAAATGATTTTTAGTGTAGTAAGAGTTTTAAGATTATAAACAAATAGTGCCAACAAAAATGTAGCCATCTGATAGGTTCCTTAGTCACATAATATAACCAAAGAGGTGTTTGATATATTTTTTCCTTGCTTTCTTAACTTGTGACATAGAACTTCATCCTTTTTATTGATTATAGCTTAGTTAGTATTGCTCTAAAGATTGTCACAAAATCCTGTTTCTTTTGGCATCCAATAGAAAAAGAATACACATATTGATTATAGAGGCAGGAAAATTTTTAAGATGAAAATGTTCATGAAATGTTAATTAAAATCCAACTACTATGGTAATAGAAAGATCCAAATCTCCCTGTGATTATTACAATATCTCAGAGAATATCAGACTCAAAATGGACAAAAACCACAATTTTCAAAATAGAAGGAAATGTGTGCATGATTTTAAAATGGAAAAAAATTTTAAATGCCATGTTTATTTTTTTCTGATAATGATGCTATATATATCCACTGTAGAAAAATTTTAAAAATATCTAAAAGTTTAAGATAAAAATAAAAATCACTATTATCTTACCTTACAAATATTTTCTATTGTATTTCTTTCTAAGATTTAAAAATATTTATATATTAGATATAAAATATGATGCTTGTATTTCATTCGTATTGTTTTCACTCTGTATCTTACCACTTTGTCATTAAAATTAAATTGTGAGCATTTTCACATTTCATTAAGTATTTGAAACTTAAATATTATATGAAATAATTCACCATATAAATTACCGCAAGTTATTCATTCCTGCATTGTTTCCAATATTGTGCTATTATAAATAAAGCAGTGATGATCATTTATGTTCAGAAAACTATAGGTAATTTCTTAACTGGAGAATCAAATTTGACAAAATTTTCACTGAACCCTTATTTATATAATGGAAAAATATGGGTTGGATGAAAATTCCTGTAGGTATAGTCATAGCTGGTTAAATAACATACTCCAAAACTGTTGATCAATGCATCTGTAACAAGGTCTTTTAAGGTCTTCACTGAAAATTATGTCAGTGCCATTTTCAAAAATTTTGTAAAGAATTTGGAAGAACACATTAACATTGTGATGGTTATCTTATTTTTGTCTTCCTCCAGATCCATTTTCCACCTTTTTCTGCTCTACTGTATGCCGGGGGTGGAACTGATCCTTACAGAGGTCAGATGTGTTTCCTATCTCTTTTGGAACCCTGTTATGGCCATGAGAAAGAAATTAGCCTACTGGAGGACACTAATCTTGTGGAGGAGAACTGAGTCATTTCAGCTCAGGTCATCCCAGACTGATCATCACCTAGTCAACCACCAGCTGATGGCAGATGCTTGAGCAACCCCAGGAAGAGTAGCAGAAATGAGCCACGGTCACCACAACTGACCAATGGAACCACAGACTAATGAAAAAAAAATTTAAAGGTAGTTAATTGGTTACATTTTGGGGTGTTTTTGTTTGTTTACACAGTAATAACTGCATAGCTCATATTTGCAAATGACACAAAATTTGATAGAATAGCTAGTAGGGTGTCACTTTGGAATGACAGATTATAAATAGCAAGAATAATATGAAAGGGGATAAATGCATAATTCTCATCAGGTACTGTGCTCTATTAAAAACTCATTAAAGGCCCAGCCCCATGGCTCACTCGGGAGGGTGCGGCACTGGTAACGCCAAGGCTGCAGGTTCGGATCCTATGTAGGGATGGCCGGTGCGCTCACTGGCTGAGCGTGGTGCGGACCACACCATGCCGAGGGTTGTGATCTCCTTACCGGTCAAAACAAACCAGAAAAAAATAAAAACAACTCATAGGGTAAAGAAGGGATTGAACTGGGAAAGTTAGCTGTAGGAGGACAGGTTCCCAGATGGCCTTGGCTGACCCAGCTCTTTCCCCTCCCACATGCAATTCTGACAATGTACCAAGAATGGGACATCCTGAGATTAGGAGGAAATGTCTGGAACAATCCAGGCTACGTCCCTGTCCCTCCTACAACAGGATATTCTTCAAGACTTGAGCTTATCAATGGGTATATTAACTCAGGGCAAAGTGCTTTTGGGGTCCCTCAGCTGTAGTGCAATGTGGGGCATGCACAATGAGATTCCATCCTCCCTGAGAAGCTTTCCTGAGCCTAAGAAGACTAGCTTGTCATGGATCCTACACTTCTGTTCATTCGTGATGCCTTTCTGTGTGTAATAAATCTGCTTCGCCTGATTTGTTGTGTGTGTTCTGTCTCACCAGACTCATACAAGGGGTAGAGTGGGACTGCTGTTAGGACTACTGCAGTAGCTGGGTCTACTCTGAACTTCGGATAGAATTATGAACCCTTGCATTAGTGATGCCTTCTAATTGTATGACTTAAACATTCTCATTTTGTCTTTTCAAATTAAAAAAAATTTTTTTCTTTCTTCTCTCAGCTAATTCATTTCTGAACCATTGTAGACTTCTGACCCTATCATTGTACTTAAGAAAAGGGAGAAATAATATAAATATAAATGGTACTGAATGATTGAAATAATAACAAATGGACTTACAAATCTCTATTTCAGATGTTAAGTATTCTAAGTAGTCTGTTTACATCATTGTCTTGCAGAGAAAAATGACTGGAAGTACAAAGTTGTTCAATAATTGTATTTTTAAAGACACTGAAAAGAAATATCTTAGACACTATGTATTTAATTCCCCAACTATACAAATGCAATATAAATTCTTATCACTTGATGAAAGTGAAATAGCATTAAAATCTACTTAAATATTTGGTGAAGAAAAGACATATACATGAGGATGTGAAGTCAGTTTTTTTTTTTTTTTTTTTGCTTTTTGTTAAAGTTGAAAATGAATGATTTCAAGTGAACAATTCATATGAGCTTTATTTCTTTTTTGCTGTTATAATTCCATGGAAGCCTATACTTAATTCTTATATAATTTGAAGGCTCAAGCATTATATATGAGAACTGAAACCATCCACACCCGTATAGCTTACTGTATATATTAACAAGACTTTACTATTCTGTCTTCGTCAACATGACTTTATTGTTCCAGGAAACTCTTGCTCAGAAAGATAAAAGTTGAAAGTAATTTTGTCTCAGTAACTTACTGAAAAACTCATTTAATGAACATCAAACCATTAGACTTTTCAGTAGATAATATCAAATGGCTGTTTATTCTCTAATATTCTTTGAAACACTTGCTCTAAAACCCTCTCCTTGTTGTGTCTACTAATCTTAAACTTTTAGATTATGATCCTTACCCAATCCTAAAAAAGCCCCCACATTGAAAAACTTGCCTTAAAACAAACTCCAACATCTCATAAATATCCCAACTTTGCCTTCAGACCCTAAGATGCTACAAAAATAAACCAGGTCTCTAGGGGGAAATAAACCCATGATTTGTAGAATGATGTAGATGATTTCTGTGGTACAAATAATCCTACCATGGCTGACTTCGAGCTACTAATATGACATCACTAAACATGGGATTGGGAAGAGATGGGCAGAATCAACCTTCATAGGCTGATTAGAGATGACTCCAGCATACCACTGCTACTAAGGCTCTGTCAATGTAGTACTCACCCATGCTGCAGTAACCATAAACTCAAATCTAACTTATCAATGGATTGCTTTGGTAATTTGACAATCTTGGGGATCCATGAAGATCTGATCAAGAACTTCTCTTGGCCATGATCCAAGACATCAACTCAGAAATCATGAGTGTCTCTGTGGCCCCTGAAGCCTCCAGCTGGAGCAGGGAGCCGTTGGTCTTTCTGATTGTGATGATGAGGTGAGTCTTGCATTCTGTCTGAACTCTAATTTCTTTTCATTGAAGCTCCTAAATGCTGAGTTTGTTTTGTCTACTATGATTAAGGAACCCTTTTTAGAAATCCTTTCATTATCTGATCATATTTGAAAAATTCTTATCCTTAGTAGAAATCAGTTTTATTATTGACAACACGATTTGTCTCTGTCCCTGTCATGTTTTATTGTATCTCTATAAAGGGAAGTTCACAGGAAGGCGACGGGTGTAAGCCATATAAATCCATTCCTCAAATTGACTGTGAGGACTGAGAAGTTCAGTTTTCTGAAGTTTCTTCCAAACTTCAGAAAATTCTTTGGAAAACCTTTGCCTCAGGTCATTTAGCAGATTCTTATGAGTATTTTTCTCAGTCTGTCTTGTTTCATCTGTGAAATCTCTCCAAACCTTACTGTCTATGGGGAATTTGAAATTAGTCAGGTTTGCAGCTGGAGACAGCCCAGACATTAAGCTGTGGGAGGTTGAGGAAGGAGGTGCACAGGCAGCATTTTCAACTGACTGTTCCTAGACTCTGCTGGATTTGCCTCAGTCTAAACCTAAGACCATTCCCCTCTGACAAAGACTCCCACTTTTTATACGTCTTTACACCATAACCCAAATACTTGTACTTATTATTTTTCTAAGTGGCATAATTTCACTAAGGATAATTTGGAATTTCAATAGCCATTGAAGAACTTTCAATATGAATAAAAATGTTAATTTGAGAACACTTACAAAAGAATAAAATTCCAAACACTCAATGGTCTTCATTTTTTAAATGTGTTTGAGAAAGTATTCAAAGGTATACAGATTCTAAAAATTGTTACCTTAAAATATTAGATTCCTTGGCTGAGGGGGAAAAAAAAGTGAAAAACTTAGTCTCTCTTTAAGATTCCTCCAAATCTTAACACAAACCTAATGTTCTTTATCCTTATCTCCCAGCCTATATTTCTTCATCTTCTTCTGACTTGTTTCCCTTCTCTCCTGGCTGGCCAGAAACCTTTCAAGTTAAACTCCCCTCAAAACAGAGAAAACCCCTTTCTGTTGACTTTAGGACCTAGTCTCTTATTCTGAACTAAAAGCCATTGTTAAAATTTTCCCAAACCTAGCTATGATAGAATTTGCAGAGGAATTAGGAATAATTTTGGAATGTATAATGCAGAGCTCCCAAATCCATATGTATTATTTCATGTTTAGATGCAAAAGAATTGGATGGAAAGGCAGATTTCAAAGACTCTGAATTGCTTAAGAAATCAGAGGGATTTGGAAAGCTCTAGATATTGGATGTCTTTTGAAAGCTATCTCCAAAATCATTTCTGTGAATATCGATTGGACTCTGATTCAGTCCTATAACCAAAGAAAAGGTTAATCCACTAAGAAATTCAGGAATAGGCTCTTGAATGCCTTTTGAAAGCAATGAGATGAAATCCTGAGGCAGATGAGGCCCCAGATTTGTTTACTTTTCGTGAATGACCTTAAACCAGAAATAGAAGAGTTAATATACAAGAAAAACTAGAAGAGTTAATATACAAGAAAAAACCAGCCCCTATTGCCAGACTTCCAGCACCCTGCCAAACACTTTGAAAGGGCCTTAGTACAAAATAAGAATTAGACTCAGAATAACTTTATGGCCTAATAGATAAAACAATTTGATATTCCCAGTCAATAAACACAAAGAGGGAGTCACTTGGCAAAGACAGTTGTAGGTACTGTAAACAGAAAGAACATTGGCAAAAAAACAAAAACAAAAAATTACATTATAAGAAAAAAAATGAAGAATGTGAAAATAAACGTGATTTAAAGAGAAAACAAATGCCCAGTTTCTCATTTTACTCTTAAGTTTACAAGGAGAAATTTCTCACAGTGTTAAAGAATAATCCTTTGATTGATGTGGGCACTACCTTATTAGCCTTAAACCCTGCCATTCAAAATCGCCCTTGGAGTAATAAACTACGCAGGTGGTGGGTGTCTCTAATAATCCCTAGACATTTTCCATGTCCTAACCCAGAACAGAAATATAGCCTTTCCTTTTCTGTGATACCACACAACCTAATATGATATTCTGAAAATAGAATTGCCAGATTAAATAACGTCTTGTTTGGTCTCCTCAAAATCCCTGAGAACTTCCTAGTCATAATGAGGTCACAGCTAATTTGAACACTGACTTAGACTTACTAGTACATTTATGTCGAAGGCAAGCCCAAATTGAAGATCTCAAAGAGGTGCTAGAGATTTTGTGGTAATACTTTGACAATATCAGCAGGATTATCGGGGCTGAACCCATCCAGGCTCAGACTGACCTCTTTCATTCTCTATCTAAACTTACATAAAACCCTCTTAAACCATACGCTAATGCCTAAAATTAATAGACAATAAGCTTACTCTTAAAATATTCATCCTCCTAGTCAAAAGAACCCCAATGAGCAGGGATATAGGTTCATTCAGGACCTTAGAGCCGTAAACAGAAATGGAAGTATTCCGTGCTTCCTTGTAGTAGCAAACTCAAGTTCTATAATCTTTTTGCCTCCTGAAGCTATATACTTTACAGTTTTAGATCTGTATTTTTGTTTTCTTTAGTGTCCCTTTAGATCAAAATAATCAACATTTATCCACATTCTTCTGTAAATATCAACAATATACGTTCGGCTGTTGTGCTCTAGGAGTTTACTAAGGCACCCTCACATTTTTCATGAGTCCTCAACTTGGACCTAAAGAATCAGAAATTTCCCTGTAATTCTACACTTATCATACTGATAAGGATTTGATGCAGAACATATATTTCAGAAGATATGAATCAGACTCTGAATTTGAAGTTTATACCAGTTAAAAATACTTTTATGTTATGCTGATTTATCAGCAGATATGTTACTGAAGTACAAAGGTAATAAGAAACATTACAAGTATATGAAATTAGCTATTAAATTTTACAGAAATACTTGCTGTTACAAACTCCCCTTTTGATATCTCGTAGTTTTCAAAACTCCCATATCAGTTGACTAAGTTAACAGTAAAACACATCAACTCTAAATTCTGGGTCATTCAGTAATATGAAATTGAATTGTTACATATTTACGTTATCATTTTAAAAAATTCTAGCTTACAAATATAATTATACACTAAAGCCCCAGGTAGGTTTATACAGATAAATTTGTTGTGTTTTCTTCCCCAAGCTAATTAATCAATCTGTGAATTTACTTCTGGAAGAAGAAAAGGTCTATTATTAATGTAGAATTTAAAAAATAATTGAGATAATTATATTAGGGTGAAATATTCTCATCAGGAAACTTAGATTTCTGATTTATCTAAGATTTCTCTGCACCGGGTGAAAATCTCTTTGATGGAAAAGTAGACTAACCAATGGATGATCTACACAGAATCTCACAACTTCAAAGATTATGACTTTCTTATTAGGTGATTGCAAATCTGCTACTTTGTGATTCCTTATATGACAAATATAAAAATAAATTGCCAATGTTTTCTAAGCAAAAACATACCAAAAAAGATAATATTTTTTAAAATGATAGCAATGACTAAAGCACACAGGGCACTGTTCTACACCCCAGGAGTTAAGTTTTCTCTAATGTGAAGGTGTAACCATTACTCCTTGAGCAAGTGTGGGGCTATATCCTTATTCTTATCAATTAGAGCCCAAATTGTGCCTATTTGCAATCTCAGAATTGAGTTCACATGAATTTAAGAAAAAAAAAAAAAACATTCCTCCTATCATATTCATCTTTAAGTCTTTATGAAATGGCTCAGTCAAGGCATCCTGATAAAAGGAAGCATCGTATTTACACATTACCTTAATTAGTAGAGTTCAAAGGGCTGTGCAAACATTATCTAATTAAACTTCACAACAATTCAGTGAAGCAAGAGAAGGTTTACCCATTATCCTCATTCACAGAAGAGAGGTTTTGAGGTGCTGAGAAGTTAAATCGTTTTTTAGTTTCACAATGATGAATCAGAGGTGAGGCTGGGAACAAAACCAGAGTTCTAGTTCGGATGTAAAAGTAAACCATGGAAATGCTTACTCAGGTGGATCACTCCTTCAGCTGGAAGCTGGCCTGCTACATAAATAACAAGAGTAATTGGAATGGAATTTGAAAGAATGCAGAAGTTTCTTTCTAGATTAGAAAAACTTTCTTCAGTATTACTTGTTTCAGAGAGAGTTATATGATGGCTAAATACATTCTAATTAGAGCTTTGCTAAATTACTAATAAGAGTACCTCAGTGTCTTCTCCGAAGAATTCTCCTGTTATTTCTAGCAATCCTCAAGAAGTATTTACAAACCAGTGAATCAGTGGCAGTGATCACAGAGCATATCCTGTTCTTTTTCTTTTTCTCTTGCAACTTTGGTTTCTATCCAATACATGTATGGCTCTGACACCTGTTTAAAGAATAATGTCGATGACAGGGACAATACCTAGATGGTCCCAAAGCTTCTACTCCTTGAAGTATCAGAATGGTGTGAAGTTCCTTAAAGAGGTGAGGGCTAGCAGGGCTTTCTCTATGCTACATTTGATCATCTGGGGCAGGCAGGTGGGTGTATAGAATCCCTTTGTATTTAGAAATTCATAGGATCACTCTTGAGTAGTTCCATCAGCTTCTGCCTTGAACCATTTTCTGCAAAGCCAATGGACCTGTGGGGTCCAAATGCATGCATCTCTTTTCTTCTTCTTATCAACCCAACCTTATTTCTTGCAGACAGTGGTGCATTTGGGGTATGGGTAGAGCTTGGAGGCCAGTGGGGGCAAGAGGCAAGGGTCCACAGTACCAGCTACCCGTGTTATGCACAGAGTGTTAATGTAGAATGGAATGGGTTCCAAACATATTTGAACCCTTTCTATAAAGGAAAAGTGGTTACTAGCTCAATATGTATAATGATCAAGGCAAGGAGAGATGTAGTCACTGAAAAGAGGTGAGTTTAAGGGAGCTCTGCAACCAACCAAAAGCCTCATAGATTCCTCAAAGTCCAGTACAAAAACCAATGATTCAATCCCTCTGTTTATAGATATAGCTCCTGAAGGCCAAATAGTCTAGACAGTACATAACATAAACATATCCACCTCCTTCCACATTTCTTCCTGCCATCTTTTTAATTTAATTTAACTTAATTTTATTTTATTTATTTTGCAGGGATAAGAACGTAGCCTGATATCTAACCCTCCTAGCAAATTTTTAAGTATACAACATGGTATTGCTAACTATAGTCACTATGTTATACAGTAGCTCTCTGGGACTTATTTATCATGTATAACTGAAACTTAGTACTATTCAACACCATCTCCTCATTTCATCCTCTTCCGAGCCTCTGGCAACCACCATCTTCCTCTTTGCTGTTTGACAATTTTAGATTTTTGACGTAAGTAGAACCATGTAGTATTTGTCCTTCTATGTTTGGCTTATTTCACTTAGGATATTGTACTCAAGGTTCATCCATCTGGTCACAAATGGTAGGAGTTTCTTCTTTTTATGGCTGAATAATATTCCATAATATATATGTAACACATTTTCTTTATCCCTCATCTGTCCATGAACAGTTAGGTTGCTTCCATGTCTTGGCCATAGTGAAAAACACTGTAATAAACATGAGATTGCAGATAACTCTTTAAAATACTGACTTCAATTCCTTTGGCTATATACCCATGAGTGAGACTGCTGGATAGTATGGTAGTTCTGTTTTTTATTGCCAACTTCAATGTCAAGGAGCTTTCCCCTTATGTTTTCTTCTAGGAGTTTTACAGTTCCAAATCTTACATTTAATTCTTTAATACACTTTGAGTTGATTTTTATGCATGGTTTAAGATAAGGGTCCAACTTCATTCTTTTGCATGTACATATCCAGTTTTCAAAGAGACCTTTTATTGAAGAGACTATCCTTTCTTCATCAGTTTCCCAAGATCAGTTGACAGTAAATGTTTGGGTTTAATTCTGGGCTCTCTAATCTGTTCCATTATTCTACATGTTTGTTTTTATGCTAGTATCATACTGTTTTGATTACTGTAGCTTTGTAATATATTTTGAAATTGGAAGGTGTGAAATCTACTGCTTTGTTCTTCTTGCTCAACATTGCTTTGGCTGTTTGAGTTATTTTGTGATTATATATGAATTTTAGAATTGCTTTTTTTACTTCTGTAAAAATGCCATTGAAATTTTGATAGGGATTGCACCAAATCTATATTTTGGGTAGTATGGACATTCTAACAATATTCTTATAATCAATAAACATGGAATATCTTTCCATTTATTTGTGTCTTCTTTAACTTCTCTCACCAATGTTTTATATATGTTTTACATAATATTCAGTATATGTCTTTCATCTAGTTGGTTAAGTTTATTTCTAAATATTCGATTCCTGGAGAAGCTACTGAATTAGATCATTTTCTTAATTTTGTTTTTTTGGATAGTTCATTGTTTATATAAACACAAGTAATTTTTTAGCTTGATTTTGTATCCTGCAACTTAACTGAATTTGTCAGTTGTGTTTTCTCTTTCTTTGTGTGTGTGTGTGTGTGTGTGTGTGTGTGTGTGTGTGTACTCTTTAAAGTTTTTCTTCCTAAGGGATTATGTGACTGGCAAATAGAGATAATTTTACTTCTTTCTTTCCAATTGGATGCTTTTGTTTCTTTTTCTTGCCTAATTGCTCTGGTTGGGATTTCTACTAGTATGTTCAATAGACGTGGCGAATGTAGTCATCTATACCTTGATTCAAATCTTAGAGAAAATGCTCTCAGTTTCTCATTATTGAGCATGATGTTATCTATTGGCTTTTCCTATATGGCCTTTATTATGTTGAGATAAGTTCCTTCTATATCTAAGTTGAGAATTTTTATCATAAAACAGTGTTGAATTTTGTCAATTGCTTTTTCTGCATTTATTGAGATAATTATGTAGTTTTTACCCTTTATTCTGTTAATGTGATATATCACATTGATTGATTTTTTTATGTTGAACCATCCTTGCATCCCAGGGATAAACCCACTTGGTCATCATGAAATACACTTCTAATGTGCTCCTGAATTCAGTTTGCAAATATTTTGTTGAGGATTTTTACATTTATGTTCATCAAGGATACTGGCCTGTAGTTTTCCTTTCTTATGCTCTTTGTCTGACTTTGTTATCAGGGTAATGCTGGCCTTATAAAATTAATTTAAAAGTATTTTCTCATCTATTTTTTGGAAGAGTTTAATAAGGATTGGTATTAATTCTTCTTAAATATTTGGTAGAATTCACCTGTGAACCTACCTTGTTCTGGGCTTGTCATTGTTGGGAAGTTTTCATTTTTGATTATAGATTCAACCTCCTTACATGATATTGGCTTGTTCAGGCTTTCTATTTCTTTTTGATTCAGCCTTAGTACTTATGTGTTTCTAGAAATTTATCCATTTTTACTAGGTGGTCTAATTTGTTGGCATATAATTGTTTAAATAGTCCTTTATGACTTTTTAAAATTTTTGTGTTATCAGTTCTCCTCTTTCAGTTCTATTTTTTATTTGAGTCATCTCTCCTTCTTCTTGTTTGGCTAGCTAAGGGTTTGCCAATTTTGTTTGTGTTTTCAAAAAACCAACTTTTACTTCCATCAAATTTTTCTAATGTTTTTCTATACTCTATTTTACTTATTTATGTTCGAATCTTTATTATTTCCTCACTTCTTCTAACTTTGGGCTTAGCTTGTTCTTTTTCTAATTCCTTGAGGTGTAAAGTTAAGTAGTTTATTTGAGATTTTTCTTCTTTTTTATCAGAAACATTTATTGTTATAAACTTCCCACTAAGTACTGCTTTTGCTGCACATCCTATGAATTTTGGTATGCTATCTTTTTGTTTTTGTTTGTCTTAAGATATTTTCCAATTTTCCCTTTAATTTCTTCTTTAACACAATGGTTGTTCAAGAGTATGTTGCTTAATTTCCATGTAGTTTTAAAAGTTTTTCAGTTTTCTTCTGTTATTCATTTCAGTTTCATTCCATTTGGTCAGAATATACTTGAAATAATAACAATCCTCCTAAATTTTAAGATTTGTTTTGTGATCTAGCATGTTGTCTATCCTGGAAAATGTTTTGTGCACACTTGAAGAGTGTATATTCTGCTGCTGCTGGTAAAATGTTCTGTATATGTCTGTTAGGTCCATTTGTTTTTAGTGTCATTTGAGTCTGCTGTTTCCCTATTGATTTTATGTTTGGATGATATATTTATTGAACATGAGGTACTGAATTTCCCTACCATTATGGTATTGTTGTTTATTTATCCCTTGAGTTCTATCAATGTTTGCTTTATATATTTAGGTGATCTGATATTGGGTGCATATGTGACTATATTTAAAATTGTTATATCTTCCTGTAAAATGGTTCCTTTAGCTATTACTTAATGACCTTCATTGTCTCTTGTGACAGTTTTTGACCTTACATACCTTTTATCTAATGAAAGCATAACTATTTCTGTACTCTTTTGGCTAGCATTTGCACAAAATATCTTGTACTATCCATTCACTTTCAGCCTATATATGTTCTTAAATCTAAATTGAGTCTCCTGTAAACAGCATATTGCCAGATCTTTCATTATTATTATTATTGTCATTATTCATTCAGCCATTCTATGTCTCTATATCTTTTTATTGGGGAGTTTAATTCATTTACATCTAAAGTAATTATTGATAGATTAGGACTTACTATTGCTATTATGTAATTGTTTTATTTCTGTTTTGTAGTTCTTTTGTTCCTTTCTGCTTCTCTTGCTTCCTCCTTTGTAATTTGAAATTTTTTTGTAGTGGTTTTTTTTTTTATTATTCTTTTCTCTTTATCCTTTTTGTATCAACTATAGGTTTTTTTTCTTTATGGTTGCTATAAGGCTTGCATAAGACATCTTATATTTACAAAGTCTTTTTTTAGATAATTATACATATTGTGGGGTACAACATTGATTTTCAATAATTGTGTACAATGTGTGGTGGTTGGATCAGTATAGTTAGCTTATTCATCATCACAATATGCAATCATTCTTTATGTCCACTAACCAATTCCTACAAAGTATATTTTAAGTGGGTAACAACTGAAATTCAATTTCATACAAACTCTACATTTCTACTCTTCTCCCCAACTCAACTTACGTTATTGATGTAAGAATTTATTTCTTTTTACACTGTGTAACCATTAACACATTTTGGTAGTTATTCTTAATACTTTTGTCTTTTAACTTTTATACTATGATTAAGTGATTTATGCACTACCATTATAGTATTACATTATTTGTATTTTGTCTAAATATTTACCTTTACCAGTGAGATTTATACTTTCACATGCTTGCACACTGCTGTTTAGCATGTTTGATTTCAACTTGAAGAAAATCCCTTAGCTAGCACATCTTGTAAAGCAGGTCTAGAAGTGACAAACTCCGTCAGTTTTTGTTTGCCTGGTAGTCTTTATCTCTTCTTCATTTTTAAAGGACAGTTTTCTTGATTGGCAGATTTTCTTTTCTTTCAGCACTCTGAATATACCATTTTACTCTGGCCCAAAGAATTTGCTGAGAAATCTACTGTTAGTCTTATGAATGTTTCTGTGTTTGTATTGAGTCACTTTTCCCTTGCTGCTTTCAAAATTCTGTCTTTGACTTTTACAATTTAATTACCATGTATCTTAATGTGGATCTCTTTAGATTCAACCTACTAAAAGTTCTTTGGGCTTCATAAATCTGGATGTCCAATTCCCTCCACATATTTGCAAAGTCTTTAGCCATTATTTATTTAAACAAGCTTTCTGCCTTTTTCTCTTTATCTTCTTTATAACTACAATAATGTTTTTATAGGTGTGCTTGTTAGTGTCCCACATGTCCCACAGTCTTTTACTCCTCTGACTAAATAATTTCACATGACTTGTCTTTGAATTTGCTGATTCTTTGTTTTACTTGATGAAGTCTGCTGTCAACCTCTCTATTGAATATTTCAGTTCAGTCATTGTACTCTTCAGACTATTTGTTGTAACTTCAGAATTTATTTGGGTTTTTTTTTATGGTTTCTATCTCTTTACTGAACTTCACATTTTGTTCATGCATTGCTTTCCTGATTTTTTTAGTTGTGTATCTATGTTTTCTTGTAGCTCTTTAAGATGATTATTTTGAATTTTTATCAGGCAATTTGTAGGTCTCCATTTCCTTGGGGCCAGTTATTGGAGCTTATTTTGTTCTTTTGGTGGTGTCATGTTTCCATGATTCTTTGTGTTCCTCTATCTTTACATTGGTGTCTACATAACTGAGAAATTAGTCATCTCTTCCAGTCTTTATGGACTGAATTCAGTAGGGAAAAACCTTAACAGTCAACCTGGATAGAGTTTCTCAGGGTCTCTCAATCCTCTTCAATGTATCACCAGTTCCACTCATTTCACTCTCTTCTGGGAGAGAAGTCTTAGGATTGTGTGCCTTCTTTCAATCCCGTGGAACCATGCTAGGTCATGAGAGGTGACTGCTTTTTTTCCCTAGATAGTTCACTGAGATGCCAGGACAACGTGTGCAAACTCCATTTCTCTCCTTTCCTCCTGAAGGAGCAATCTCAGTGCTGTGCATCTTATTCCAATCTTGCAAATGTCAAGATGGCTGTTGAAATCCATGCTGGCTGTTGAGAACTTCATTCCTTCTGTGGGGGTATGCATACACCATCTGTGGGGGTGTATAGGACACCAGCTACAGGGGAGATACATGGGGGATCAGGCTTGGGGGTGTGCCCAAGCAGGATGTTAGGGTCCATGGGCAGGAAAGCTGGTGATGTCCATAGGCTGGCTATTGAGATCTGCATGCTAGTTGCTGTTAGCCCTTCCCCCTGTTTTTGCTCTTAGCTATCCTAGCCAATCTAGGCATGCTGATTCTTTTAGCATTCTGGGAGAAGTGAGACAGAGGTAGATGTCTTCAGTAACACTCCAAAAGACTGAGGAAGCTAGACAATCACTTCACTCTCTATTTTCTCTGTAGGAGAAATCAAGAGGCAACAGTGTCTCTCGGCACTGAGCTGTGCTGGTTTGAGGGAAGGGTTTGCTGGTAAAGTGAAACTGTTCTTCGGACCATTTTCAATGCAGTTGTTTTCAGATTATGTGCTCTACTGGGGTGTTGAATCCTCTGAACTGGACTCCGGAACTCTCATAAAGTATTTTTATCCATGGATATTTGTTTAATTGGTGTTTCAATGGGGGAACAAGGTCTGGGACCTCCTGTCTTGCCAGTTTACTAACATCATACTGGATTAAATTGAGTTAAGAATATTTGCATCTGTATTCATGAGGCATATTGGACTGTAGTTTTCTTGTAATTTCTTTGTCTGATTTTGGTATTAGAGTAATGCTGGCTTATCAGCAAGTGTTCCCTCCTCTTCGGTTTTCTGGAACAGTTTGTGTAGAATTAGTAATATTTCTTCCTTAAATGTTTGGTAGAATTCACTAGTGAAGCCATCTAGACATAGATTTTTCTTTGTGGAAAGAATTTTAACTATACATTCAATTTCTTTGATACATATAGGGTGATTTAGATTATATATTTCTTCTTCAGTGAGCTTTGGCATTTTACTTATTTCAATAAACTGGTACATTTCATCAAAGTTGTTGAATTTAGTGGTATTATTTTTTTCATCATATTCCATGATTATATCCCCTATTATATTCTCCCTTAATAACTGTAGAATCTGTAATTTTACTACATTCTTAATATTGGTAATTTGTGTTTCCTCTCTTCTTTTTTTTTTCCTAATCAGTCTTGCTATAAGTTTATCAACTATATAGATCTCCAAATGCAGTTCATGGTTTTATTTATTTTCTCTATTTTTTTTGTTTTCTATTTCATTGATTTCTGCTCTCATCTTTTTCCCCCCTTGATTCTATTTACTTTTGAATTTAACTTGTTCTTCTTATTCTAGTTTTTAAAGATGGGAGCTAAGGCCATTGACTTGAGACTTTTCTATTGTTCTAAAATGGGCATTTAATGCTATAAATTTCCTTAACAAAACCTTAGCCACATTCCTACAAGTCTCTATGTGTTGGGTGTTTTTTTTTTTTTTTTTCATTTTCACTTAGTTCAAATGTTTTCTAATTTACCTTTAAGTTTTTCTTTGCCCCAGGGGTTATTTAAATATGTTAGTTTCAAAATATTTAGGAATTTTCCAGAAAGGTTTGTTATTGATTTCCAACTTAATTTCATCATGGTTGGAAAGTTTACTTTTTATAACTTGAATCCTTTTAATCTTATTGGCATTGTTTAATGGTTGAGAATATGGTTTATGTTGGTAAATATTGTGTGGGCACTTGAAAAGGATGTGTATTCTGCTGTTGTTGGATGAGGTGTTCTATAAATACCAATTAGAACAAGTTGGTTGATAGTATTCAGATATTATATCCTTACTGGTTATCTCTCTACTTCATCTATGAATTACTGAGAAAAGATTATTGACATCTCACTATAATTGTGTTGTATTTAAATACTTCTCCTTGCAGTTCTAGCAGTTTGCTTCATTTATATATCAAAGTTCTATTATAAGATGAAAAAACATTTAAGATTATGTATTCTTGATGAATTGACCTCTTTACTATTATGAAATGGCCTTCTTTATCCCTAAAGTAATATTATTTGATGTGAAATCTACCTTGCCTGATATTCATATAGCCATTCAGCTTTCTTTTGATTAGTGTTAATATGGATATTTTTCCCATCCTTTTAAACTTTTTTGCCTTTTTACTTGAAGGCTGTATTTTTATATTTTATTTTTATGTTGGATCTTGTTTTTCTTACCTAATCCTACTGTATATGCCCTTTAAGTGGGACAATATGTCACTTAAATTTAAAGTAATTATTGATATGGTTTGGCTTAAATCTCTTATGTTGCTATTTATTTCCTATTTGTTCCATTTATCCTTTGTTCCTTCTGATGCCTTCTTTTGAATTAATTAAAAAATAATTTTATGCTACCCTTTCATCTCCTTTATTGGTTTGTAAGCTATATATAATTGTTTTTATTTTAGTAATTGCTTTAGGACTTATGGTAAATATCTTTAAGTTATCATGGCCTATTGTTATGAATTATGTAATGAATCATGTACTGAATTATGTCCTCTCAAAATTCACGTGTTGAAGTCCTAGCCCCCAGTGTGACTATACTTAGAGACAAGGCCTCTAGGGAGGTATTTTAGATTAAATGGGGTAATAAGGGTGAGTGTATTAGTCTGTTTTTGCGTTGCTATAATAGAATACCTGAAACTGGGTAATTTGTAATGAACAGAGGTTTATTTGGCTTATGATTCTGGGACAGCTGCATCTGGTGCAGGACTCAGGTTGCTTCTACTCATGGCAGAAAACAGCAGACAGCCAGTAGGTGGAAGATCACATGGTGAGAGGAAGCAAGAGAAAGGGAGGGGGAGGTGCCAGAGTCCTTTAAACAACCAGCTCTAGGGGGAACTAATAGAGTGAGAATTCACTTACTGTGTCCCACCACCCACATTAATCTATTCATGAGGGATCTGCCCCCGTGACCCAAACTACTCCTAACATCGCCAAGTTGGGGATCAGATTTTGACATGAGCTTTGAGGGGGACGACATATCCAAACTCTATCAGTGAGGCTATAATCCAATAGGGCTGTGGTGTCCTTATAATAAGAGGAAGGGACACCAGAGTGCTCTCTCTCTCACTGCAGGCATAGAAGAAAAAGTCATGTGAGGACACAGTGAGAAGGTAGCCATATAAAAGCCAGTAAAAGAGCCCTCACTAAAAAGCAAATTTGTTGGCACCTTGATCATGAACTTCTAGCCTCCAGAACTGTGAGAAAATAAATATATGTTGTTTAAGCCACCCAGTCAATATCACTTTTTATGGCAGCCTGAGCAGACTAATACATCTATCAAGTGATGTTATTCTGCTTCATGTTAGTATAAGAAACTTAGAAAAATATACTTTCATTTCTGTCATGCATACCTTTGTGATATTATTGCCGACATTCATCTTACTTTTAAATATGTATAAAGCCCAAGCTACATCATTATTTTGTGTAAACTATTATCTTTTAAATAAATGTAAATAATTAGGAAAAACTTTACGTATTAATGCATGTGGTCCCCGTTTTCATTGTATTTTATTCATCTGCATGGAACCAGTTTTCCATTGGTTATTATTTCCTTCTGTCTGAAGAACTTCATTTAACATGCTTTTATTGCAGGTCTTATTGTTATGAATTATTCCAGCTTTGGTATGTATCAAAACATCTTTATTTTATCTTCATTTTTATTTTTATTATTTCTTTATTTATTTTGCAGCTGGCTGGTTCGGGGAACTGAACCCTTGACCTTGGTGTTACAAGGCCACACTCTAACCAACTGAGCCAACCAGCCAGCCCACCTTCATTTTTAAATTTTTTTCACAGGTATACAATTCTAGGGTGGCAGTAGATTTTTGGTTTTGGTCAGACACAAAAGTCTTATGATTACATTATTATAAATGAATTCATTTATATAATAGAGGCTCATACTGATATAGACCTAGTTAAAAACAATAAGAAAAAGACAACCTAATTAAAACATGGGCAAAGGATTTGAAGAGAGATTCCTCCAAAGAAGTTGTACAGCTAGTCAGTAAAGCATATGATAAGATGCTCATCATCATTAGCCATTAGGGAAATGCAAACCAAAACCAAATGAGATATGATTTCACACCCATTAGGATGGCTATAATCAAAATAACAGATAATGTCAAGTATTGGCATGAATGTGAAGAAAGTGAAAATTTCATAAAGGATATAAAATGGTGCGGACTCTTTAGAAAACTATTTGGTAATACTTCAAAATGTTAAATATAGAGTTATCATATGACTCAGGGGTATAAAAATTAACTTTAAGTCTATGTTATGGAGACCCATTTACTTTTCCTTTCTTTTATTTTCTTGAAATCCTTTGTCCATGTTTTAATTAGGTTGTCTTTTTCTTACTGAACTGAGATTTAAAATATTCTGGATACGAATCCCTTATCAGATATTGGATTTGCAAATATTTTCTCACATTCTCTGGATTATGTTTTTACTTTCTTGATGGCTTCCTTTTTAAAAAAGGGAAGTTTTAAAAAATTCTTTTATGAAGTTCAATTTATCTATTTTTTGTTTGGTTCATTGTGCTTTTGGTGTCATATTTAAGAAGACTGCCTAACCCAAGGTCATGAAGATTTATTGCTATATTTTCTTCAAAGATTTTTATAACTTCAGCTCTTATATTTGGATCTATGACCTGGCTTGAGTAAATTTTGTGTATGATGTAAAGCTGCAGTCTAACTTCATTTTTTTTTGTATATGTGTATATCCAGTTGTTCCAGAACTATTGGTTGAAAAAGACATAATATTGCTACAGCTTCAATGTAATTCCTGTTTAAATCCATTTGATCTTTTTTGCATAAATTTCCAGTCTAATATTAAGATTCATATGGAAATTCATGAATATGGGGCCATATGGCAATTCATAAATATAGGACATCTTTCCATTTACTTGGGTCATTTTTAATTCCATTCAACAATGTTTTGTTGTTTTTCATTCTTCAGAGAGCACAGACTTGGGCATACATGTAGTCACCATGGGATGACTGTGGTTCTAGCAGAATTCTCTTTATTTTTCCCTGATCTCTCTGCTAAAGTACTAGCTAGTCTGCCTTTATTGGTATTACTCCCAGATTCTAGGCTCCACTAATTGTCAACCGATAGCTCTACTGTTTCAACCATGATTTGGGGAATAAATTGCTCCCAACTCTGACTTGATTAGATTCAAGCCTCATTGCAAGGGTAGTCTTTGAGGCCAGTCTTTTTTTCTAACCCCAGAAGGGTTTTTGTTTGTTTGCTTAGCTTCTTCATTCCCTAGTTCTCTCTGTGAAATATATAACTAATCTATGGTTTAGATTGATGTTGTCATGGTTTACCAGCCTCCTCTTAATTATCTTATACCAAAATCTCTATTGTTTTCAACAGTGCCCTTAGGCTTAAACTTCCCTAAACTCTGTTCCCCTTTTCTGGGTATGGTGTTCTTGGTTGATGGGTGTCCCCATCCCTCTCCCCTCCCTACCCCTGGTGCTTTTAATATATCATCCCACTGTCTCTTGATCTGCAAGGTTTACTGAGAAATCTTATGATAATCTTATGGAGCTTCCCTTGTATATGATGATTCATTTTTCTCTTTCTGCCTTCAAGATTATCTCTTTGCATTTGATATTTGAAAACTTTATTATAATGTGTCTTAGTATAGATCTCTTTAGGTTCAAGCTATTTGAAGTTGCCTTGGGTCTCATGAACCTGGATGTACATTTCCCTCTAAAGATTTGGGAAGTTTTCAGACACTATTTCTCTTTATGTTTAATCTATTTGTGTTTTTTTGGGATTCATAAATCTGGATGTTCATTTTCCCCTCAAGATTTGGAAAGTGTTCTGTTATTACTCCTTTAAATAAGCTTTCTGCCTATTTCTCTGTTTCTTCTAGTACTCCCATTACATGTTTATTGGTTTGCTTGATCATAGTCTTGGTGCCTGGGTCAGCAAGCATGGGCCTCATGATAAGTCTATGGGAACTCTCCTGGCACAGGGGTTCACTGGGGTGGGACTGGTACCTGGGTTCACAGGAACGTCTGGTGCCTGAGACTGTGGTGGCAGGTCTGAAGTCCAGGTCTACAGGGTTGGGCCTGGAGTTTTGGTTTATGGGGGCCATCTTGGTGCTGAGGCAGGTATAGAGCCTAAATCAGCATGAGTGGGCCTGAGTCCTGGTCCTCTGGCACTGGCCTGAAGCCTGGAACCATGGGGGTGGCCTGGAGCCTGAGTCCAAAGGGGTAGGCCTGGAGGCAAGGGCTGCAAGGGATGACCTGGCTCTGGAGTTCAACAGAGTGGAGTTGGTTTGAGGTCTGCAGCAAAGATGGGCACTCACTTCACTCTCCTTCCCCCATGCAGAACCAGGCTTGGGGAGGAGGTGATGCAGATAATGTTAAAATTTCTTTCTAACCCTCCTCAATTTGTCTTTTCTTATTTCTTGTTCCACCCAGGTGCTATAACCTCTTACCTGAATTCCTTAGCTCTTGTGAAGGTATTTTCTTGCACAGATGTTTGTTCAAATTCATGTTTCTGTGGGGAAACGAGTGCTAGAAACCCCTATTCTACCATCTTGCTGATGTCAATTCAAATGCAAGTATTAATGTTATTTTACTGTCTGTTGCTAGACAACCATACATATTTTTTGAGGTTGGGCTCACTTTTGCATCCTCTTTTCTACTACTGTTTTCCAGAATCATTCTAAAGGAGATAAACTTTCTGAGTCCTTATATATTTGGAAATTTCTTTGCTTCACTATTTCTGAGAGAGAGTTTGACTGGGTAAAAATTCTAAATTAAAATGATTTTTTCCTCAAAATTTTGAAAATATTACTCCATTGACTTCTGGCATCTAAGACCATTAATAAGAAATCCGATTTCACTCAGATACTTTTTTGTTTGTAGACACTCGCTTTTTCCCTTGTAAATTTTAGTGTTGTCACTATTCTGAAGTTTTATACATGTATCTAAATATAATTATTTTATTTTAATATTTTTCAGCATTTGGTAAATTTTTTCAAACTCAGGACTCAAATCTCTCTCTGGCTTTATGAAATTATCAGTGATCTTCCCTTAAAATGTATTTCTATATTTGTCTCTAATTTCTCTTTTCAGGATTCCAGTGTTGGAGTTTTTAAATTTATCTTCCATATCCTGTGTCATGTCTTCTAAATCTTTATCTCTTGGTGCTAAATTCTGAGTTTATTACTCCAGAGTGTTTATTTTTCTGCTATGTTCATTCTGAAATTCAGTCTTCTTTTAAAGTTTTATTTCTTAATTTAAATAATTACAAATATTGAAAATAAGAAATATAATTAATTCTTTTTCATAATAATCTTTTATTGTATAACTCTATATTCTTGTTTTATAAACCTTAATTGTTCTCTCATGGCTGTAATCCCTTCACTATTTGCTAAAGGCATCAAAAATACTTATTTCAAAGTTCCTTTTGTTTGCCCTATCATACCTATTTTCCTTATTGTCAGCTTTTCTATTTGCTGAGTTTGTTGTCTGTCCTTCATTGTCTTTGTTAAATGCCTATTTAGTTATGGCCCACAGGATATCTTCTCCTAGAGAATGCTGGTCTCCTATAGCTAGCTTGTGGTGGTTTCAAGTTAGGCCCTACTGGTGGTCTGGCTGGAAAACAGGACTTGCACCCTAGGCTACTACTCTTCACAGACTCATTTCTAGACTTGTTCCTGCTATGGCTTGGCTTCAGACTCCCATAATTGTACAAACTGTGCTGTAGAAGCCCCAAGCTATATGGCAGGAGGTGCTGCTGTTTTGAGCTCAGTCAAAAGAGTAGAGAAAGTAGGTGGTACCTTTCCCGACACTCAGCTTCACACAAGCTGTACAGATGTGGCCCTGAGCTACGTACACAACTTGTGTGGGCATAAAGATGCTAGCACCTTTTTCCAAGCATTCACCTGAGTCTCATCACTCTCCTGCCTCTGAACTCACTTCACAGCCTCAGAGTGCTCTGAACTTCATTTATTCTGCATTGTTTTTTTTCTTTTAGGAGGAAAGCTTTATTCTGTCCATAGAGACCTCTCTTTCTTGTTTTCTAGAGCAACAGTGTTTATTAATTTAAAAAATATTTTACTCTAATGTCTGAGTTTGGAATACCTGTAATGAGGTATGTTTTAGCATGTGCTTATCAACTCACTATTATTGACCAAAAGACCATACAAATAATTTCTTTGCATAATATGTCCTATATTATCTACTATATTATACTGTATATGACATATTTTATACATATATATCATTATATGTGCAGAAATATTATTTCCCAAATAGAGAACAGAATCATATTCAATGATATAACAAATTTTAAAGTTTATGAAAATTACTCTTGAAGGTACCAAGTTGGAGAACAACATACTGCCTCTCAATAAATTCAACATCGCCAGTTTTCTCTCCAGCACTTAATCAGATCACAGTTTCTCAGGTTGATACCAGATATTGTAGCTGGCTTAGGTTTAGGAGCCATGCTGAATGAAAAGTTAATTATATCTCCCATTTCTAGACTCACACACAATGCAACATGATACCCAAATTCTAAAAGCCATGCCACAGCCAAGACTGTCTGAAGGATGAGCATATACTTATTTTCTATCTTATGTTCACTCTCAAGCATAACCTAATTAAGTGGAATATCAGGTAACACAGTCTGCATTATTTAAAATATTTCTTGCTCTTTATTTTCCAAATTTACTGTTAATACAAAAATTTTTCTAAGTGTAATTACTCTGCAGCTCACCTTGCCACGTTTCAGATATACTAAAGATCTCTGCTGCTTTTCAAAAAAACTATTTGAGCATTTAGGGATGGCAAAGGGCCATGGTTTCAACCATTAGGGCAGACAGCATGAACTGTGGTAATTAAGCAGCTTAAGAACTTAAGCACTTCCTCTGGTATCTCACTAATACTTAGGAATGTGCTTTCTCAACTAGTACTGCCTCAACCATTATTAATCAACAAAAATCAAAGCCAAGCAAGATAAAATGAACAAATAACCCACAGAAAATTTTAAACAGCAAGAGAATTGGACTAGAAGTCAGAAATACTTAGTTCTAGTACTAGGTATACAACTAGTACTGTGTCCCAAGATAATCCTGGAAATCATATGCAATATTAGAGTCATGAACATCTAACCCATAATAACACTTCAAATATAAATATTTCATAAAATAGTAACTTTTCCCAACATATAATATACTTATTCATCTGTCCACTCATCCATTTAACAAGCACTTATTGATGGTTTATTATTCAAAGCTCTGTCTGGATACTGGAAACTCAGAAATTAAGAAAAATACATGGTCTGTTTTTAAGAGCTCATTGTCATAAAAGAGAGCCAGACAGTTATAATAGAGTATGGCATTATGATACAGAAATGCCCAGGATGTGGAGGAAAATAAATCAGGATAGAGGAGGGCAGGGGGAGACCCCTAACCTAGATTCTGGCAGTGAGGGCACATTTTTCAGAGGTTTGTGTTGGTTTTTGAGAGATGCTTTGAAGTGCATCAGGTGAATGGGGTGAGAAAAGCTGTTCCAAACACAGAAATTTGACTATACAAAAAAAAAAGCATGAACTTCTAATAAATTTGGAAGGTTTAAAGAAACCGAAGAGTTTGAAACAGCATATAGCATTCATGTTGAGGGCAACAGGTGGAGATGAAGCTGGAGTCTAAAAACAACCACCAAATGATATATAATATCTCATTTCTCCACACACACTTATGAGAAAAGAAAGACTGATTCACTTTCAAGTGATCACATTCCAGTTCAGGTTACAAGAGCCTTGGTTTCTCCATTGAAAACGTCAGAAACAGCAAGTTTTACATCAAACTGAATTCTTGTGAAAAACATGACTGAGTATACCCAGTGATCTGTAGGGATGAGCATGACAGAAGTCCATGTGATAGGTTCAATCTAGTATAATATTTATTGTTAGAGGCTAGATAAATCTGAGTAGATATTAGTGTTCATCACTCAGATTGGACTCTATTCCAGGCTCCCATGGAGTCCACTCAGTGTGGAGAGGGAAAATCCATAAACAAAAAATGCAAGAGCTATTTCTCCAAAAATTCTGTAGTATGTTACTGCCCCTCTAAGGGAGAATATTATGAGGGAGAGGCATTTTTTTCCTGTTTTGCAACAGAACTCCATGCAGTACCTTGAGAGCTCTAGCATATCTAGGAGTGTGCAGTTGAGAGACTGTGTCTGGCTGCAGTGACAGCTCTTCTTGGCAGGAATAATGGAACCTCATCTCAACACACACATATGAACATGTGTTGTGGAGAAAGACTGATGAAGGGTTGAAACAGGAGAAGAGAACACCATGTGATAACTACCTGGATTTTTCAGGGAGTATACAAACCCACCAGAGACTCTCAAAAACATCATTAGCACAGGTACAAGGCATAATAAAGAATTACACACAGAACCTCTAAAGCTTTAGCACTACAAGGAAAACATCCAGATAGGAAAATATTTTCATTATTTGCCAAGTACTACAGTAGGTGCTGGGAATAAGACAATGAACAAGACAGACAAAAATCCCTTCCCTAATGGAGCCTACATTCTCATAAGGAAGATAGCTAATAAGCAAATAAATAAATAGCACATAATACAATGTCTGATAATGATAAGAGTTAGAAATGAAAATAAAAGGCTGCTATTTTTAGGTAGTCCTATCTATGTCATTTGAACACAGACATGAATGAAGTAAAAGAGTGTGTTTATGCAAGTTAGTGGTTCTCAAACTTTTTGGTTTCAGGACTCCTTCACATTCCTAAAAATTATTGCAGACCCAAAAGAGCTTTGTTTATGTAGCTTATACCTTGATTTCACCATATAAGCAATTACAACTGATAAATGATTAAATATTTATTTCTTTTGAAAAAACGATAAATCTATTACATGTTAAAATAAATAACATTTTAACTAACTATATTTTTTTAAAAATTGTAAGACAAGAGGCATTGTCTTATAGTTGTGAAAATCTTTAAGGTCTAGCTTAACAGAAGACAGCTAGATTCTTAAATTTGCTTCTGTACCCAGTCTTACACACATACATAGTTAGAGAAGAGAGGAGTGTTTTAATAGCCTTTTATGGTAATTGTGGTTATCTTTCTTTGATTCTACCCCAAAACTTGACAAGTGATAATTCCTTAAAGGCTACTTGCAATGTGGAATTTGAAGCCATTTCAATGAACTCTATAATATTCATACTCCATAATATTAAAATCCATTGTCTATCTTGCATTTCAAATAGACTTAGTGACATCATGAAATGCTATTTGGAAAATATCACTTCACTGAGTTATGTAGATATTCCAAAGTTGTCACAACATAAAAAAAAAAAATTACATTCATTAACATCACTATGGATCTCATAAGAAAAAAACACTTAAGTACTGGAAAGCTGTCAAGCTCATAGTGGGGACACTACTTTTGTAAAATTCTAAGTTTGCTTGAAATCAAACTATAGCCTAGCCCAGAGAGCTAGTACAAATCCACCACAACTTGCCTGGCTGCCTTTGGTACCCACTAGCAGCCTTTGATATTTTTCTTCCTACTGACAAAAGCAGACCATTGGGCACTATAACCCATTTCCTGCAAAGCCCACAGAAGGTTCTATTTCTACCACCAAGCAAAGACCTCCCCACTCGTCCATCTTTCTGGTCTGAGGATCATACCACTTCCCAGCAGACTGGAAAGACTGTGGTGATGAATATAATGAATGATCTCAGTCTCCATTTGAGACCCCCACCTCCCCGACAAACAAGGAGTGGCATTTTTCCCATAAGCCCAACCTTAAAAATATAATAATCACAGAACAACAGCTAGAAAAAACAGTAATAAGAGGATTGTTTTGTCATACCTATCAACGAACTAAATGATATTATTTCTAATTTTGCTCTCCACAAAGCATAAATACAATTTTATTAACATTGTTCTGTGCCAAAGCTCATACAGTCCACTGTCACAGGCGAGGTAAATGTACAAGCCAAAGTCAGGAAAGAATGGGCCCTTTGAAAGAATGAAAAAAACTCTCTGTATCCTAGGGAGCTGTGGGTGGCTATGTTGCCTTGACTGCAAGCTTTCTTGTGGGAGAATTAATAGTTGTTTATAACATACTTTGCAATGCAAGGACCAGGCAAAAAATAAGGGCAATATGTTCATATTCATACCAAAATAAGTCAAATGCTTGTTTTAAAAAGTGAACCAAATCCACATAAGTGGATCTGAGACAGCTTCAAGCTTTTCCTCAAATATATGAAGGGTCCTCATGGTAGAGTTCTTATGCTACCACAACAATCCCTTTCTACATGGCCTAATGGGAGTGTAGTCAGATATTATACTCACATTTGGAAGTGCAACACGGTGCATGGCACTACTAGGTGCTCACCAGATGTGTTGAGGAAATGAAGGGAGAGAGGGAAAGTGTAGCTCGAATTAGGCTTTAGACTAGCTTGATATGCCAGTTCTGGGGACATATTCATCCAATTACAAGAATGACAAAAGGAAAAGAGTCCCACAGGAAAATAGAAAAGACACCAAACTCTTGTTCTGTTTACTTTAACTTGGTGAAAAGGAGTTACTGTGAGAAAGCAATTGAATACACTCCAGGAAGCACCTATTAGACATTTTGTGGTAACAGATAAATCCTCAGGAGGAAAGAGCTTCCCAGAGGAGAGGGAACATCATTTGAGTAGTTTCTCTTATAATTTAATTGGCTTGGCTGGCACTGCAGGGCTGTAGAGAAGGAACAAGAATGTGAAACAGCTGTAAGTGTTTCTGCAGGTCTTGGGAGTGTCTTAGCTGGCAAGGGTAGTAAGAACTGGCAAGAGGGGAAAGAAATGAGCAGAGATTCCAGGAGATCCAAATCACAAATCTCAGGGGAAATGTGGATGTGTACCAGCTATTCTGCTCCATGTGGCACAAGAGGGCAAGGTATAGTCTGAGTAATTCTTCATGTGGGAAAATGGAACGATATTGAGCACCTCTACCCTAGGAACTAGTACTTGCCCAGTAGTGTAATCAGGTTTGCCATTTGGTCTGCACAGGAATTCAGTCTGAGTCAATGGAAAGAACGTGGGTTTTGGAGGTAAGCAGATCTTCATGCACTGTGGCAACGATCAATTTTGTGATCTTACTCTAATGGTGAGCCTTACATCCTACATTTATAAAAAATAAACACAAAAACTCTTCCCACCCCTTACTCTAGGTTTGCTATAAAAATAAAAATAAGTAGATGAAAGCACGGAACATAGTGTTTGGCACACATTTGCATTCAATGAATGATGATTGCCTTTGCTTTCTTAATTTTCTAACAGAATGCAAAACATAATATGATGACTGCTTTGTATACAGCTTTACTGATAATAAGTTACTATAAGTGACCTTCTTTCTATGTAATTAACTAAAGTGTCTATATCTTTTTTACAAGTTGTTTCGATTTTTTTTTCTTCAAAAAAGTTAAGGTATAATTAAATTTCCATAAATAAATGTTATTGTTAACCTCCTTTTGGCAAATTTAGCAATTCAATTTATTTTGTTAGTACCCTCGTTATTTCTTTAGGGTATAAACAAATATATCTTTTATAGGCTTTAAAAACCACACATAAATGAACTAAAATTGCCCTGATTTTACCTATATTAGCCACTATTGTATATGACTATGATCTCTAGCTGATTCCAGGAAAACTATGTCATAATTAGGTGAGTCACTATTTTTTGTCTCTGCAGGTAAAAAGAAACCCTTTCCTGTATGTAATTATTCTAGTAGGAGAGTAACAACTAGTTTCCATCTAGAGTTCACATGTCAAAATTCTTTTTTTTTTTTTTTTTGGCTTTTTTCATGACCAGTAAGGGGATCACAACCCTTGGCTTGGTGTCGCCCGCACTGCATTCAGCCAGTGAGCGCACCGGCCATCCCTATATAGGATCCGAACCCTCAGCGGGAGCGCAGCTGCGCTCCCAGCGCTGCACTCTCCCAAGTGCGCCACGGGGCCGGCTCCACATGTCAAAATTCTTAAGGGAAATAAGTCATATTTGAAAGTGAGAAAACATTTAAAATATATGCAAGAATAAGCAGCAGATAAATAAAGATTTTTATTTTGTTTATAAATTAATCCCTTGGCCATCAAAGTCATACAAAAAATGTCCCAGGAGTTTAACTTGTTCCAGTTGGGGCACGTATTTTGATTTTACTAGAAATAAATATGGGTTTATAGCAAAAACATACAGAAATAAAGGGGTAATTTTCACACCTTTCTATAGAGTACTAGTTCGTAAGGAATGGCAGCATCTCCGTGTAAGTGCATCATTGCCACACATTATGAAAGGGACACACAGAGCAGGCTAGGTTTTGTAAAAGAAGAATTGGAATAAAGATGCAGCAACAGATCTGAGCAATATATCTCAGCTAAGGAAAATGTCAAGTTTTTTGCTATTTGAATATATGAATGTGGAATGTTATTTATTGCCAGAGAGTTATAGAATTGCTGTTAGAATTCTGCAAGTTTTGCAAATTTAAACATGTTGGGTTTTGTTTTCCTTAAATATACCCCTCCCTTTGGTTCTATTAAAAAAATATTACCATAAAAATGTGGCATGTGACCAAAATAATTATAAATTCTGGAGAAACAACTATGTGTGCCTGGTGTCTGCTCCTTCAATTATTAAAGCATTTACACTAAGATAACGTAAATAAACAGGGCAAATAAAAGCACTGCCCACTTTTCAAAATTGTGGCAGCAATAACCAAAAACAGAATGAAGAATCAAGATTAGGAACTTTAGATTAAGACAGAGTTGGTTTCCAGTCCTGGTTCAGCTACTTCATTGTATGACCACAGGCAAATCAATTCACTTTAAGCCTCAACTTTTTGCATCTATGACATAGGGATAATAACCTTACTGATCTCATAAGGGTGTTGTGGGGTTTAAATAAGATGATGTTTCAGAAATGCTCAATAAATATTAGTCATTATTATTATAATAAATAAATCATAGTATAATAGAACAAGTTATTAATGATATCTGGATAGCTCTAAGGGCTTGAGAAAAGAGGAGAGCTCAGAAACAAGGAATATCCAGGACAGAGAATGGCAAAGATACAGCCAGGGACTTGAACGGGAGCAAGTAGAGGGTTTCCCTTTCTAAATCTCTTTCCCTCAGATTCTTGCCCCACTCCTTCTTCTTGGTGCTAGTTGAGAACTAGATTATTTCTTTCTGCTATATATTTGGAAATGAATTTAAAAGCAAAAATTACCCTCTATTTTAGCATCCTGAGGTCTTTCAGTTTCCCATCTCTTTTTTTTATAAGCTTTATTAAAATATAATTCACATACTAAACAATTATCCATTTAATTTACATTTCTTCTTTTCTCTTAAGAAAAGCTATTTAATTAAGCAGATTTGGTACATTGTACGAAATTAGCCATTTCAGTTTAGGACACTGTTCCCATGCTGCTCTATAAAAGACTCCCCAGAAAACAACTCACCAGAAAACAACACAGACAGCAGGCAGAATCTTGCCACGGACTGGGAATTAGTCATCTTAATATTTTTGTTGTTGTTGTATTTATGAAATCAATACATCCTAGATAATTGACTTGAAGAATTCAGAGAAAGATAAATAGGAATCAATATTTATCTATCATCTATCACTTATCAGTTAGAGGAAACTACTCAAGTTGTACTTTTTAATTCCATCCTTGTTTTCTGTTTGTAAGAGTGTGTGCATGTGTGTTATGTGTTCACATCTGGATTTCCAACATGGATGAGCCTAATATAATTATTTTTCAAAATATAATTTAATTAGGTGTATATAATTCCTTTTTATACATACGCCATGATTTATTGTGTTCTCACATTGTTGGATATTTAGACTTTTCACTTTTTGATATCATAAATAAGTCTGTGGTAGATATCCTTGAATATTATCATTCTAAGCTTCACTACAATTCCCTTTAGGATAAATTCCTAATGTAGTATTTTGGGAACTGAGATAATGTCTGTTCACAAGGTTGTATTCAAAACAAGTTTTAAAAATCTACTGATTTGTATTTGACTACATTTACTTAAGTTTATTCTCTGAATCCAGTGGCCACAGTAAACTAATAATTTATCATAAAGTAGGGGGGGAATACCTTCAAATAATTTTTATTCAAAAGAAGTAAATTTAGGAATGATATCTTAGTGACCTAAAGGAACATATCTTATGCTTAGTATACATGGAGGGATCCTCACTTATTCCAATATGGTGTACCACATTATTTTTAGGAATATTCTGAAAGGATGTATATTGTAATCTGTCCTTTGGTGTATATCTCTGTGTGTATGGATATATTTTACAGTGACAAGAAATCTTCCTGATTATCTTTAAAATAAATGTGATGTACATTATGTAACACACACAATAGAAACACAACAGAAACATTATTGCAATGCATCTGTATTTTTTTTTACAATATAATATCTGATCCTTGATATTGATTATTATCTTGTTTTAAAGAGCACATACTAGTAAAATACTAGGAATAAATCGCCTGCAATCTGCTTACTCAGAGAACAAGTATGACTTACATGAATTCATTCCAACCACAGTTATAAAGCCCACACTTATGAATAGTACTCATCAATTCTCAGGTTTTGTAACAAGGGTAAGTAATTTTAAAATAAGCAATTACCAATTAACCAAATCAGAAGTAAATTTTGAGGAAATGCACTTAGGTGAAAGATGAAGGAACAGTGCCAGAAATTTTTTTCTGACTACATAAAAAGAAAGGACTTTCATAGAAAGTTGCCTGAGGAGGCACAGCAGACATATACCAACGCAGTGATTCCTTCCTTCTCATCGCTCTCCTTCTGAACCAAAGCCACACCTAAAGCAGGTAGGCAGGTGCACAGTCAGATTCTCCACAACACATTTCAAACACCACCTCTGCATGGATTATTATGCAAATGATGCAGTGCATTTTGATCTCTAGATTTTTAACATTTTCAATTTTTCTTTGCATGATATCACTTTGTTTATTTTAAATTTATGTTTATTTTGGCAGCTGGACTGTACAGGGATCCAAACCCATGACCTTGGTGTTATAAGGCTGTGCTCTAACCGAGTTAACTGACCATCTCAACTCCGCCTCTCACCAGCTATGGGCTCTTGGACAATTTATTTTTCAGTTTGCTTACTCATAAATTGCTAATAATAACAACATCTTCCTTGCAGCAGTGTTGTAAAGCTTAAGAAAAATATATGTGGGAGATGCACAGCATACTGCCTGGCACATAGAAGCTACTTAATACGTAGTTGCTATATATTGTTGTTGTTACTATTATTATTATTATTAGGATGAATATCAATTTGTAGGCTTGAAGTAGAAAAGACTGAAAATAAAGCTGATTACCTGGGGAAATTGTTTTCAATTTTCCTGGATTTTACTTAGATGTGTGGATACTATTGCAAAGCCACAGCTAATATAGGCTAACTATAGAGCTAACAAAATTATTTCACTTTCTTCCAGTCAACACATGTCTGGGAGAGACATTCGGCAATTCCACACACACTGACACAACACAGGAATGATGACTGCACCTAAAGAAGGGTTCATGTTACTACCCACACTAGAAAGTAAAGCAACAGTATTTTCTGGTTCTTTCACTGAAGACGGTCATCATTCCTCAGTTGTTTCTCTGCCTCCTCCCTACCTTACCTTTGAATTCTGCAGGTGCACGCCCTGAGTCAATGGTGGTGATGCAATGCCACTCTAAACCTTCATGAAGTACAACAGCCCCAAACAAGGCATTAAAGAGCCCGCACAGTGGGTCCTGAAGAGATCATATGTCCCTGTAAAGACCCTCCTCACCTAGGAAAAAAGCTTAAACCAAGATAAGCACCTGACTTCTAAAGAAAAAAGTTTATTCATTCAACAGTGAGTTTTCTAGTCTTGACAGCAAGGTTCTTCATTAGGTATAAGAAATACAAAGATAAATAAGACATGGTCCTGACTGCTGGAGGTCACAATATAGTGGGAGTCACTTCAATGCTGTCCCACTATAACTCTTACTGATCACATGTTATCTAGGTCCTTTGTATTTCTATTCTTCTTCTGTTTTACTGTTTCATTATACTTCAAAATTCACAATATGATCCTTGAGAGAGGACTTTTCTACTTTAATAAAGGCACCCATGTCATCTCATGTTACATGACATATTTAAATTTTACATAATATTAAGGCATATTTTATGCCTTACATGAGTGTTGTTAAGTAGCTTTTTTTTTTTTACAACTGTAAACTACAACCTGAAATAGGCTCATTCAAAGTAAGTTCTATTAAAAAATTAATAAACCTGGAAAGAGGTGAATCCACTAAAAGTATGGTGGAAAAAAATGCCATAAGCCATTTCTTCAATGTAGTCCAGATGGCATTTATTGGAGTTACTTGAGGTGAGTAATAGTATTTAAGGGACATATCCAAAATGGGCACAGAAACCTTAAAGGAGATTTTCAATCATCTACTAATACATCAGGGAAAATATAATGGCTTTAAGCACCACTCTTTATTAGATATGAATTAATATTCTAGAACCTATCCCACTTTTACTAGCAAAGGGAGAGAGCTTTCAAACCATACTAACATGTAGACTCGGCATGTCATGAATTGCCTAGACCAGAGCCTCAGGAAAGTTGAATGGAGAGCACAGGTGTGGAAGAATAGAGACATGTGAGACCACAGAGAATAGACTGGATGGCTAGAAAAAAACTACAGAACATATCCATAGCACAGAGAAATTTCATTTTCAGGTCCTGGTTTTTTAAAAATAAGAGTGAATAAGTCAAGTCAATAGGTGTTGCAAGCAAAAATTAAGCAACCCAGGCTCAGAAATCTGATAATCGAGCTATACAAGACTGAGAAAACAATCTTTTTGTTTTAAAAAGTATTAAAATAATTAAATAACAGGCATAGGAAATGCATAGTTACTAAAACCAGGCTCTCTGTGATGGATAAAAATATCATGAAGATACAACAGGCTGTGAGAATTAAGCTGGAAAAAGAAGATCAACTGGATAACCTGGCCAAGCCCTGTGGAAACCTACTGAGCTAAAGTAAAGGTATTGAATGGTCATGACAAATCCATCACACACAGACTGGAAATGCAAGGAGGAACACAAAAACAGGCTGTTAGAAACATTTATTAATGAAGCTTAAGTTTATACATGTAAAAGATTCAATATTTATGAAGTTAAGTCAATAGTTCCATTTTTAGGACATGATTTTGTCTCCACCATATGATATATTTTATTTATTTTTATTTTTTAAAAAATTTATTTCTTTTTATTTTTTTTAATTGAATCATAATTGATTATACATATTTTGGGGGTTCAACATTGACTTATGTTGGTCAAGTCAATATTATTAGTGTATATATTATTACAAATTGTACTTATTCTTTATGCCCCTTGTCCAATCTCTCCCCATTCTCCTCTCCCTCCCCCCCCACCTCTGATAACCCTATATCTCTTCTCTCCTTCTGAAACAGTAACAGTTATTCTGTTGATCTGTTGCCTAGATGATCTGTCCAGTGCTGAGAGAGGTGTGTTCAGGTCCCCCACTATTATCGTAAAGTAGATGCTTCTCCTCTCACTCTGGAATGGGTTTTGTGGGGAGAGACATCCTCTTCTTTTCTTTGGTATCTGCTGGTGACTCTCCCTGTGTCAATGCACTCGAGTGGCTGGTGGGCCATCTGCATGGTGGTTATGGTGTCTAGCTGCTTTTGCGGCAGCCGTGGCTATTGTGGTGGCTGTGATGAGCCACCCACATGGAACTGGTGTTTTTGGCATGCTCCTTGCCTGGATGTGGGAGGAGGGTCATCCCGGATCCCTGACTCAAGATCCCAGATGGGCCCTGTGGCAGTGGCAGTACGCCCTGATGAGGGAGGAGATGTCATCCCGATTCCATACCTCAGGACCCTGTGGCAGGAGTGGTGTGACTGATTGTGGGAGGAGGCGGTTGGTCCCCGGCTCCACCTGTTTTTACATTCTAAGATGTTGTGGAACAGTTGGGTGGGAGGGGGTAAGAGAGGGGTAAAGGAAATAGGGTGGGAGAAGGAAGAAGGAGGGGTGGCATGATTGAGGCCTGTGGTACCCCCCTCATTCATGCAGGGGAGACCAGGGGGCTTCCAGTGGTGGCTTGGTCATTGCTGGGCTAAATGCAGATATCAGGGGAGTGTGGCCCCCCCACTGCCCCAACTCAGGAGCCTGGGGTGTTTCCTGCAGCAGCTCGGTGGCTGTCACTGGGCTGGTTCCTGGTGTTGGGGGGGGCATGGCCAAGGCCCTCGGCCCCCTACGGCCCTGGCTTGGGAGCTCGAGCCACTTCCTGCAGTGGCTCAGTGGTTGTCACTGGGCTGGTTGCAGATGTCAAGGGGCATGGCTTAGGTCCCCAGCCCTCCCTGCTCCCTGGCTTGGGGGCCCAGGAGACTTCCGGTCCTTCTAGGTTTTATAGGTGTTCTTTGGTGAATTGAGGCCTTTACTAGTTGATATCAAACTTTGTCTCTGGTCTGTGGGTATTTTGTTTTTTCTTTCAGCTCTACGTTGGATTATTCACTGTTCCCACCACTTTAACTCAACTCTCCACTGGAACTAATTTGTTGTCGTTTGCTTACTTCTAAAATGGGAGAACTCCCTGTGGGGACCAGCACTTGGGTGCTGTGGTTGAGCTAAATTACTGCTTTGCTGCTGATTGCCTGGGGAAGTCTTTTTGTGCAGCTCAGGTTTTAATGGTTGACTTTGTATGTACTTCCTGGTCTCATTAGATCTGGTACACCTGGGTTGTGTAGAAACTCTGGCCTGGACCTGAGTCCTTTCAGCAAACTGCTCCCCCTACAGTTCTATATTTCTGACCAGTCTACACAGAGTGGGCCTGAGATGATTATAGGGCAGATCAGCCGTCCTTGTTGTGCCCCAGTGTTTCTCTGATGGCCCATCTCCCCCACCGCCCACACTCCAAACACTTCCCATGGAATGGGCCATGTAATAGTCCCTTGCAATGATTCACCAGCCTCTTGCTCCTTTTTTCAGTTGTTGTGGCTCCTTGTTCCTATGTGCGTCCCACTAAGGTCCTCTGTTGCCTCCAGACAACTTCACAGGAAGGGCACAGGTGCAGCTTTTGCCAGCTCTTGCTCAATGCACTCACTAGCTCCAGCCTTGAAGCAGCCAGGATTCGAAATGGTGGGAGCAGTTCTTTCTCTCATCGTGGCTTCTCCTGCCTTCATGAACTCCGTAGGTCTCTCCTCCTCTTCCCCTGAGCTCTAGTGGCCCCAGCTTTGTTGTCATTGCTTTTTAATAATTGCAAATTGGTTGATTTGTGGGAGAGAGTGACGCTGGGGACTGTCTTTTCCGCCATCTTGACTGGAAGTCCCACATAGTATATTTTAGTTTATCAAAGACATTTTGTCATTTTGTCAAACAGTACTTTCAAAGATGATAAAGGCTGGAGTTAAGAGTGAACAACAGGTATGAAACAACAAAGCTTCAGAAAAACAGTATTTTTTTTCCTTACACAATCAATCAAAGTAAATGCTGAAGCAAGAATAGGCAGGCCCTCTTTCATTGGCATTGGTTATACAGAGGCAAAAAGGCAGTGTTACAGAACTTACCATATCAACCAACATGCTTCAAACCTGCCAGAATAGGACTGTTCAATCCACACAATATAAACACACTTATTCTAGATGGTTTTATCCATGCTCCGTGTCTCCTACCACTGATACTAATAACTTCCAAACCTGTTACTCTAGATTACAGCCTTCTCCCAAACCCAAATCCACATATCTCAACCCTCTACTGGACTTTTCCACCTGAGTATACCAAAAGTGTCTCAAACTCAACAAGTTCAAATTGAATTCATCTCCTTCTCCCACCCACTCATCTTTACCTCTCCCAAACTTTGCTTCCTTTCTATATGGCCTTCCTTGTTAATGGTAACACCATATTTCTAGCCTCCAAAGCCAAAAAGTCTTTCTAGTCTACTTCTTATCTCTCCTTCTGTCACCTACTCTTGTATTAGTTTAGAACCATATCAGTGTTTCTTCCAGTCTCATCTCTGCCCAGAGGCTACCAGAGCAACCTTTCTAAAATTTAAATACGATCATGTTATTGCAGTGCTCACAGCTAGGTTACCTGTAAACTACAGGACAAAATCCAAATCTCTTAATTTATTATGCTGTCTGTCCCCTTCCTAAATGCTCAGCTTCTTCTTTCACCACTCACAGACAGGCACCTGTCATTTTGAAAGAGTTAACATTTACTTTGATATATGCATAGCATTTAAAGCCCTAAGCTGCCAGATGTCTCCTTCCCTTTTACTCTGCCTAATGAATTCCCATTCATTCTGTGAGACAGAACCCAGCTCAATCATTTAATCTTCACAGTCAGTGGAACACAGCTATCACTCCCTCTCTCATGATGCTCTCTCTCTTTTTCTCTCTCTCTTCCTTTTTCCAGATAGATAGACATATACATATCTAGGCACATACATAGACATATACAAATACATATAAAATATCACACTAGCAAACTGTATTATACTAATTTGTTCATACATCTTTATCCTCTGCTAGTCTCTGGGTTTCTCAAGAGCTGAAAGTATACTTTATGTATCTTCGTTTTTCCAGCACCTGACGTAAGGCTTAATGTGTAGTAGTGGCAAAATTAATCTGTTGAATGAGTGAATGAGCCCATGGAAACATGTACGTACTTACACACTGAAGCACTCTTTATAATAGCAATAAATTGGAAATAGCATACTTGTCCATCAACAGAAAATGGAAACTCAGTCAATTATCACACAAGTAGTGCTACATGTCTTATTATAGGCAAATTTCTAAATCATAATGTTAATCAGAACAAAGCTAGTTGCAGAAATGTATAATGTGTAGAGATTGAAAATATGCATAGCAATATTCACATCTCACAAATCAGGGTGGTGAGTATATAGGTTTATATTATCCTTTTGCTTTCTTTTGTGCATATTTTAAATATTTCATATCATAAACCTTTTAAAGACCTGGCCATAAAAATATAACAAAGTGATAGGGCCAACAGCAAGGGACACATTTTGAAAGGGACCTCCCTGCTCCCTGCCCGGTGATATACATAAGTAACAAAGTAAAATTAAGTTTAAATGACATTTGACTTAACAATTTAAAACACATTTCTAAGTTCTATATTTCTCCATAATGAAGAAAGACTGTGATCTAATGGTTCTTTACTGAAGAATTTCTTTTGGATATTGCTATTCATGCTTGTTTTAGTGTATGTATGTATAAGAGAGAAGAAACTCCAAAGAAAAAACTCAACCTCTGCTTACCATGTACTTATAACATAGAGTGAAAACACTTGGAGATAAGATTATAATGCTCTTTTCAAAAGTTCCTGAAATTAGAACAAGTTGAGAAAAAAATACAAGGGTCTCAGGCAAATGAAGAAAAAGAAATAAAGCCTTGGGATGGTTCTTAAGTGCACAATTTTGGGGGAACGTTTTTGCTTATTTTAGGCTAACATGGGTCAAGGAAAAATGTAATAGTTTTTTTTTTTTTACAGTCTATACCACCAAAGTATAAGCAACTTAAATAAGAAATCTTTTGGTGCTAGATGATAAAATTTCATATATTTTCATTTAAAGCATAATGTAATTTTAGTCATAAAGTCACAACATAATAGCAGACTGAAGGGAAGGGAAACTACATTCATTTAGTAGCCATTATGTGCTAGGCATTTAATTCTTATAGCAGCCTAGAACACTAATATTATCACGTCCATTTTACAAGAGTTGAAACTGAAACCCAGAGAGTTAGTCACAATTTTTAAAGTTATAAACGAATTTGAAACCAAATCCTCCTTACTTTAAAGACCACACTTCCTCCACTACAACACCCTGCCTCATGTTCAAGTCCTTTTCCCCTTACACTACAGACTACCATCTTCTCTTATGTATCCTTAAAGCTTACCAGTATACTGATTTGTAATGATAACAGGCCTACAGAATGGGTTAAAACTGATACATATGTATTTCCTTTGTATATGTTAAAGCTATTTAATAACATAGATGTAAGGCATGCATGAAATATGCCTAAATATTATATACACATTTGTAGCCTTTGTTATAAACAAGATTTAAATGTTAATTTTGTTTTTGAGAATATAAGTAACCACTAAAGAACTTAAAACCAATATGATAAATATTACAGGTCCCTTGGCCAAATAATCTTAGGTGTTTACAAAGATGTTCACAGTTGTTTCACTAATTGTGAAAAAAAAAACCCAAAAAACCTGGGGACCATCTAAACGTCTAACAATCAAGAATTGAATAAATAAATTATATCTATAGCATAGAATACTGTGGAGTCATTTGAAATCATGTTTTATAAGAATGCATTTTATGAAGAAACATGGACACAGAGTAGAGCTACGAAATACAAATAGTATGTACAGGGTGAAGGAATTGTTTAAATATTTAGTTTACATATAAATATGAAATAGTACAAGGCCAAACATCAAATCGTTAACCCTGGTTCACTTTGTCTGGGATTATGGATTCTTTCCCTCCCTCTCTATTGTCCATGTTTTCTGGGTGTTGGCAGTAAGGATGTATTGCTAACACCAGGAAAAAAATCAACAGCCAAGCTACTCTCTCATACACTGTCAAAGCTTGTTGTGGATCAGGGAGGCTTTCCTACTTGGTAACGTAGGCTCTGGGATGGACAGAGGAGCCTGGAATGAGCTGGGGTGGAAAGAGGAGGAAGAAAGAGAGAGAGAGAGAAAAAAAAGTGAATAAAGGTCTGAGAGAAAAAAAAACAAACAAACAAACCTTCACTGAAGTGCTTCAACCTTCCCTTTCCCATCACAAAGTCAGGTTGTTCCAACAAAAAGGAGAAGCAATACGGGATTCATCCAGGAAACCATAAAACGAACAGCTATGAACAAAGGTTGATGTCATCCGGAGAAGTTACAAATCTTAAGTAAAAATGAAGTTTTATAAAATTGGTCTCTTAGGTGTAAGTCATTTCTTAGACTAATTTACTTATGTTTAATATGACCAGTCAACTCTGACACTGTGTTAATAACAAAAGTAACTAAGTATACTCCTCTTGTATGTGAATTGTAACTTAATAATCAATTGATACATTATTTTTAAATTATTGTTTAAATATTGAGATATGACAGCCTAAGAAGGACTAGCATATAACATATTAGCACATAACAATTATTGAGTATTTACAATATGCTAGGCGCTGTGCTATGCTCTTTACATAACTGACTGGCTTAACTACACTATGTGAAAGGTTTTCAATCTTCTTCACACCATATCAATGGAGAGACTGGGGCTCAAAGAGATAGAATGACTTCGCCAAGGTTACGTAATCAGCAAGTGGCAGAGTTGGGATTTAAATCCTGGAATTCTCGCATTAGCAAGGCCTATGCATTTATACTACTTTATACCATTAAAAATGACTGACAAAATGGAGATGCATGACAATGTAAGGAAGGAGGAACTGTCAGAGGAGAAGCAGAGGGTTAGCTAAAGGGGACAAGCTGCACAGTGAGAAATAGGATATGGGAAGAACGATAGTATAAGTGAAGCCATGAAATGTGCTGGCACCCACTCAGGAAGCACACAGGGCTGTAAGTGAGCAAGTTCCACTCCCAGGTTGCAAAAGCTGTGGATGGTGGAGCAGACTACTTCTATGCCCCACCCCATGGAACTTTTCCGTGTCCTGGCAACCTGAAAATTACTAACCCTGCTCCAAGGGGGAGGAGATCCACCAGAGGGAAAACTCTATTGAGAACCTAGGATGATGATGGGAATGTATCTAAGACTTGATAATATAACAGGAGAAGTGGTGAAAGGAAGTTAGTTGGTCACTTCATATTTTATGACGAGTAAGTATGAACATTCTATATTACTCTACCAAATTGCCCATTTACCCTGTTTTATATTATAGTGTCTGTCATTAAGAGTGTTGCAATAGACACGCTGGAGTTACAACTGTGAAGGTTCGTTCACTGTGCTGGAGGGGATGGCTCAGTAGACAAAATGCTCAGTAGACAAAAATACTGTGACACTGTATCCAGAGGTTAACATGCAAGTGGCACTGACTCAGCAGATCATCTCCTGAATGAAGTTAGTTCCACAGAGTTAACTCAGATAGGTGGAGGGCTCTCTGGACAATGTCTGTAAAAAAACTCACCTGTCCTACCTGGATAATAAAGATTCCTAGAACTTTTACAAAGTCAGGCTGTCGCCCAGTTTGAGATATGAGAGAGCCCAAGAATTTTCTTACACAGTCTTAGAACTGATGCCCTGTTCTGGCTAGCTTGCCTTCTTTATCATTAGCCGCATACAAAGCCAATTTAGCCCTCCCCTAAACTACTCTTTTCCATTGAACTGTTTGACACTCTTACTGTGCTTTGGATGTCTATAATAGTCTTTTTACTCTTTCTTCATCCTTCTTATAATTTCTTAGTCTTAACATTTATACTCAAATCAGTCCATCCATCCACTTAATGATAGGAAATACTCTCTTATGAAATATTTCACTTTTTATGGCTTTATCAGCTACTTTACAACAACACACTAGGAATATTTAGTAGTTCCCCAAAATAATGCTATACTATGTAAGTCAACCAATAATTAGAATAATGATTCTATCTTTTAAAAATTATATTCTATAAATATATCAGTTAAATTTGTATCAATTTGAAGAAGTCCTTGTTCCAGTTATAATCTCAAAATCAATGCAACAAACATTCATTGGGCACCCATCACACGTCAGATATTGTTCTAAGCACTTATCTACCAAGCTACACACACACACACACCAGGCATGTCCCTGCTATAGAAGATGACAGACAACTATAAATGGGTATTAAGTACTACAGCCTTGACACATTAAAGTGCCCTAGAAACTGATTAGTTCTATCTGTGCACTCAGAGAGGCAGCTCTGAGTAGGGACTTGAAGTCCCTTCTAATCGCAAACTTGACAGGGTCTGATTTTCATATCTGAGCTTATAATTTAGTTTAAATCTTAATTTTGAGGGGAGAAGTTTAAAAGGTAAGTGATACATAGTTACACACAGCTATAAGATTAGTACTATGAGAAATTGGAGGAGATTAATATTAACATAACCCAATATTATTCATGCCTCAGGATCTTCACATAATTTCCTCTTTTACTTTTTTCTTCTGCAAGCCTGTTTCAAGATTTCATCACCACATTCTTCACTTTCATCTCTCAGGCATTATCAGTCTTTGACACATCACGCACTACCCCTCCTTCTACTCTTTCTGATTTCTCCTAGATGAGATTGCTTCCATATATGCTGACATTCTAGTTATGGCAGTCATCCAGCCCTCCCTGTTCCAACTACTTCTGCCATTAGATCACTATCTCCTCCTTTAATACCCACTGCTAATTGCATTTGTTTATTTTCCACACATAATGCATGATGTGGTCATTTCGGCAATACTTTACTCCTATTGTCTGATTGCATGGAATTTTTTATAAGTCATGTTTTTGCTATAATTTCACTCTTTTATTGTTATTTACCAATATCTACATGTTTCATCCTTAAATTCTCCAGGAGATTATTAATGTGGCAATCTTTAGTTTATTTCTCATAAATTCTCAATTTTCTTACCCCAAATTTTCCATTAACCAAATATTGATTTCTTCAGGATGATTGCAGCGCTATGTACAGGGCTGTCTTCCAGCATTTGGCTTACCTTTGTATCTAGTGAAAGGCATCACAGTTTGAACACAAAGCCTACTGTCTGCTCAAAATGTCTTCTGGCCAGTATTAGAATAGCGTGTGCCCAACTTGGCTGTTGCTAAAATAGCTGCTCACCTATTGACTGACTGGCGCCCTCTGGTGGTAAGAGGAGCTGTAGTGTCTCCTGGCTCCTCTGTTCATTTTGTATGGGCTTGATTCTTCCTTTACCTTCCCCTCCTTTATTTTTCCTTTTTCTTTCTTTTTCTTTTCCTGTCTTCTTTTTTAACACCTTGTACTCAATGCTCATTTAGGCCTATACAAAGGAATCTAACTCAAGGATGACAGTGTTGACATGACTTGTGACATAGGTTTGATTTAGTCACAAGAAAATATCATTGATACTTGCAAGAGGATGTTGAGCACCCATTTGATGTTTGTAATTATAATAAAAAGAAAAACAAAAACAAAAACAAAAAACATGAGCATGAATGCATGCTGAGAGATTTTGCTCCACCAGAAGAAAATATTCATTCAATATTATAATTGATAATTGAGAACTAAGGACAGCTGACCTAAGGGTCAAATAACACCTTTTAAAGATAACATAAATTTCATTATATCTAAAGTTAAAGACGGACAATGATGACCACTGAAATTCCTCTCTACTCAGCAAATTTTGAGTCTTGTGTGTGAATACAAGTGTTTCTAAAAAGAAACTTTTTTTTTACTCTATGAGGAGCAAATTACTGCTCCTGGAGTTATCATAGATATATTCTGAGTTCCAGAAAAGGACCTACATAAAAATAAGAAATTGAATTAAATTTGGTTGAAATTAAACTATCATTATTCTTTTCATCAAACTTAATTTCTTCTGTAATATTTACTCTGCCTTCATAGGTTTGTAAGTACTCATCAATTCAAGTTTAAAGTCCAGAAATTACCAATAACATCTAATTGATAAGTAAAATGAAAAAGGCTCTCATTCAAGCCTTGGATAAAACAAGAACTGTAACAATTATCCGCAACACAGAAATACTATGTGGTAAGAGCAAAAGCGAAAATAAAGGGTAGAATCATTTTACGTGCTGGAATATATAAGAAACTAGAGAAATACCTAGGTCTGTTAAATAGAACTGCAATAACTTTTCTATTTCTTTTTTTTTTTTTTTTTTTTTTGTCTTTTTCCATGTCCGGCAACGGTTCGCAACCCTCAGTGTCGCCCCCGTACCGGACCGGGACCGGCAACGGGATCGCAACCCTCGGCGTTGCCCCCGCGCCTCGCTCAGCCAGTGAGCGGGAACCGGTCTGTATGTGGGATCCGAACCCTCGACGGGAGTGCCACCGCGCTTCCCAAGCGGCACACTAGCGCAGTGTGCCACTGGGCCAGCCCATAACTTTTCTATTTCTACTCTTGCCCCTCTGGAGTCAATTCTCCCTGACTCAGCCTGAGGGATCCTTTAAAAACATAAGTCGGGCCATGACAATCTCTTGCTCCCAGCCATTCTTGGCTTATATCAAAGTCCTCACCATGGCCTACAAGGTTGTACGTAAGCTAACGGTCACTGCCTTCCCAAAAGCATTTCCTACCAGTATCCTTGTGACTTAGTAATGTTTAACTAAAATTAGAATAATATAATAAGCCCTCAAATATCTACATTCTGGAACAAGCCAAGTGTGCTCCTCCTTAAGGACTTCTTCTTTGCTGTTCCCTCTACTTGGAACGCTCTCCCTCCCAGATGCTTACTTGATCTGTTTCTTTATTTCAGACAAATCAGCTTCAGTTAGTGTCCCCGCAGGAAACAGAACCCACCTCAGACCTTCATATGAAGAGAAATTCACGAAGGAACTTTTACAGAGGTGTGTTCAGAATTAAGAGACCAGAAGTGGCAGGGGGAGGGAACAGTGCTATTGCAGGCCAGTGAGAGCCAGAGCTGTAGGGGAGAGGCTGCCCAGCCAAAGCCATGCATAGGAGGAAGTAGAAAAGGGTAGGAGCAGAAAAGAGAAGAGAAGAAATACACTGAGCTGACCTTTCTCTCCTTCTCTCTTGGGTCTCCTATTGGTGCTGGCAGCAGAGAAACACAGGCAAGGCTGTCCTTATTAGTCAGCCTCCCTGGGCCACAGCAGGGCAGGGCAGGGCAGAGATTGGATCTGGTGGGCAAATGAAGAATGGCCAAGACAAGGACTCTAGTCAAAAGAGTCCTTGTCCTTTCATAAGAAAGATCTTCACTGATCAATATGTCTAAAACACTATCCCATGCACACTCTATTCCTTCGCCCAACTTCATTATGGCACGTATTATTACCTGACATTATATTGCATTGTTTACTTGCTCTCTCTCCCACTAAAATACAAGCTCTACAACGGCTGGGGTTTTGTCACTTGTATTCACTGCTGCATTCCTCCAATTTAAAACAGCTTCTGCTGCATAGTAAGAGTTCAATGTTTACTGAATGAATAAATGAATTTAATACTCCCATTGCTATTTGAAAGTATTCATGTTTCATTAAAATGAGAATAATACAATAAACTCTCAAATATCTGTAAGTGAATTATTCATTCGCTAGCCCCCTCTATACTCCAGTACCTTCTACATCCTAAAATATCTTTCTTCTTAACTTACCCTATAGAACAAAACAAAAACATTTAAATCAATTTAATATTGCTTTTATAATAAATATTTGTACATATATATACACACGTTATATTTCATAAAGCTTTCTTTCATACATTAAAATATAGAATAACAGAATCTCAGAACTGGAGGAAACATTAAACTCAATGAGCCTGTACTGCTCTCCCAGAACTCATGGAAATCTGATCCCCAGTGTGACAGTTAGAGTCACAGGGGTGGATGCCTCATGAATTGATTAGTGCTCTCCCTAGGTCAGGGAAGTAATGAGTGAGTTCTCACTCTATCAGTTCCCACAAGAGCTGGCGGTTTAAAAGACCCTGGTTCTCTCTCTCTCTCTCTTTCTCTGTTTCCTCTTCCCATGTGATCTGATTGTACTTGCCGTTGGCTGCCATTTTCCACCATGAGTAGAAGAAGGATAGGAGGAAGATGGCCAGATGCAAGTGTCCCAGAATCATAAGCCAAATGTACCTCTGTTCTTTATAAATTACCCAGTCACAGGTATTCTGTTATAGCAACACAAAACGGTCTAATACAGAGCTCAACCCTGTACTCAGTACATGGTCATTCTCTACAATGGTCCTAAATGGTAGGGAGTATAGAAGGAAAATAATACCTCCTCCAGACAGCATATGTTCAAAACAATTACCATTGTTTGCATGTGTTTTTAACCATGAAGGTTAAGAGGGAATGAGATTTTTTTTGTCATTCAAAATAGAGCAAGAATTAATAAAAATTGGAAAGTAATTTCTCCAATTTTAAATTAAAATTAAAGACAGTTTTTAACTGTCTTCCTAATCATTGCAATGATAGGGACTTGCTATCTCAAGAAATGGTAACTTTGAGCCATCTTATTATTATAAAGGTTTGGGTTTTGTTGGGTTTTTTTCCTTATGTTGAAAAACAAAACAAAACAAAAATAATTGTATCTTCTTTAAGTCATGCTTTCTTTCTTCCAGAACAATTACCCTCAGTTTATCAGACCAAACTTCATTTGTATCTTTTTTGGAAATGTTATCATCCTACCTGATTTCCTTTGGATATGGTCTAGTCCTCCAACTTTCCCTTTAAAGTCTAGACTCTAGAACATAATTCTTCAGCCTGGTTGTGGCCAATGCAGCATAATGGTTGTCTATCTCTTCCCCTTACCTGGACATTCTATTTTCATTAATGAAACTTAAAAGTACATTTTTAAAAGAACCAGCCCAAATGTCCATCATTGGATGAGTGGATACAGAAAATGTGGTATATCTACACAATGGAATACTACTCAGCTATAAAAAAGAATGAAATACTGCCATTTGAAATGACATGGATGGACCTAGAGAGAATTATATTAAGTGAAACAAGTCAGGCACAGAAAGAGAAATACCACATGTTCTCACTTATTGGTGGGAGCTAAAAATAAATAAATAAATTCACACACAAACACACACACACAAACGGGGGCGGGGGGAGAAGAAGACACAACAATCACAATTCCTTGAAGTTGACATGACAAGCATACAGAAAGGACATTGTTGGGTGGGAGGGGGAGGAGGGAGGGAGGCTTTGGTAATGGGCCACAATAATCAATCACATTGTCTATTGACAAAATAAATTTTTTTAAAAAATGAAAATAAAAAAATTAAAAATAAAATATATTTTATATGTTTCCAAAAAAAAAGTACATTTTAAAATTTTTTTGCCACAGCCACAATACATTATTGACCCACACTGATCTTTTTCTGTAAATGCTGCTCAATCATGTTTGTCAAAGCAATTGACAACTGTTCTTGTGCTTATTTTGTTATCTCAAAGGCCGTTTGGGTTTTCTGTAATGAAGGAACAAATGCTAACATAGGCATGATGGACTAATATGCTGACTGTCAAGAGACAGAATCCAGTCTATGGAAATTAGTCATACATATACCCAACAGTCCCAAGAATCTGTTCTTTCAAACATGTTAGCAATTAGGGCAGGATTTACTCTGCTCTGACATTCCACCAAATAACAGTCACTAAGGACTTACCTGTAGCTACTATGATAATATCTGCCAGCTGAGTATGGGTCTTCAATTGTTCTTTGGGGGTATATCTGTGAGCTATTGTCACAGTTGCATCACCTGGAATGCAGAAGAACTTCCATTAATGATTACTGAGCTTTTTCAAATTTTAACAATGCTCTAAATCTAGAGGAGTTTCATCTATCCTGAGTACAAAAGGTGCCCTAACATGATTAAATCACTTTGAGAGAAAAAGCTAGATAAGGAAATCTAAATAAATAGAAATATTGTATTCTCCAACTAAATAAATGGAAAATTAAATGAGGCCAAATAAGGGTAAATGCTGATTATCATAGGAGAGCTGTAAGTAGGGTCCTGGAAACTCAGGATTTAAAAAATTCTGTATTGACTGGTTAATATGTTGGTGTAGGGGACACTCATTGGCTTGTTAATGACAGATAAACAGATACTGAAAACGACAAGATATGTGCACTAAAAATGGGACAAAATATTGTGGAGCATAGGTGAGAGATTAATTCTGCCTTGAGGAGGTGTCTAGGAAGAGTTCCTAAAGGAGGCAATATGGTTTTTAGGTTTTAAAGCAGGAACAGGAGTATCCTAATGGAGGAAAGAAGAAAAGGGCATTCTGAGCTAAATGAATATCAGGAAAAAATAAACCAACTTTGAAATTATGTTTTTAGGAAATGGTGAAGAGGTCTACAATATAATAGGGAGTTTTCATATGAAAACTTTATAGTAGAGTGAGGGATGAATAAAGAGGTAAGCAGCGTGAGGGATTCAAATGCTTAAAGTGTGAGCCAACGAAGAGGACGGAGGGGAAGGTGGGGAGGAGGAACAGTCCTATAAGAATGTGGCTGTGTGAGACTATCTCTTCTTTTCTCCTGGGTGATGTGCAAATGCTACACAGTTAGCAAGAACAACTGCACATCTCCGTTTTAGAAAAACTAGAAAACATATTTTCCGCACGCTGCAAAAACATATTAGAGTTACCAAAAGCAGTAGTTAGCAGGTACCATGCAGGGAGAAAAGCAGCAAAGTACAAAGAATGACAAGATGGTCAGGAGTGGCAGATACCTGAAAATGACAGCAAAAAATGTACTTCCTGAAGATGAAGGTTTACGCCAGATTGCAAAAAACTACATCTTTCTTAATTACAGCAGAGAGAATAGGAATAAAGGCAGAAGAGCCTTCCTGGACCCTGTATAGTTCAGAGTAGCTGGTAACACAAAGACTCACACATTGGAGCCATTTCAATAGGAAGCAGTCTGGCTCTGTGAAACTGTATGCCAAAAAGTAAATTTTATTATATTCAAGTTTTGAAAAAGTAAATAAAAGGATACATTTAAAAAGTGGCAGAACCAAGAAAAAAACAAGACAAATGAAAAAAAATTAAAGAATTTACCAATATACCAATAAACTCAGTAAAAAATGTTGTCATAGAAAAGTTAAACATTATCATCAAACATTATACCAAAATTTTTAAAAATCAGAACTTAAGGTTATTAAAAACTGGAGGTAAAAGACTTGAATACATACAAATTGACCCATAATAGTCAAAACTGAGACTTTTTTTAGTAAAGTTCCTGGGTTTTAAATATTAAAAAAAATGAATCCTATGAGCAACCAGTTAAAAATTCAGATTTCTACATTTAATTCTAGAAAATAACAGAACAATGCCTACAAGGGACTCATGTAAAGAAAGTGGGAGTCAAGGATTTTATTACAGTCAAATCTACCTCCAAGATTAAAAGTTGGAAACAATTCTGAAAATGTAAGAACTCAGAGAATATTGTTCCCACCAGTCTTTCCTGAGGAACATGCTAAAAGATGCACTTTAATCAAAACATGTCTCAGAAAACTGGCAAAAGAACTGTTGGGGAATTTTAAGTGTATTTAATTACAGAACTAAGGCTTAAAAACAGTGTGAGGATTGGGGTGACAGTATGCTATGTTTTGAATGTGTGTGTCCTCCCAAACTGATGTTGAAATTTAATTGCCTTTGTAACAACAATAAGAGGTGAGGGCTTTGCCGTCATGAATGAAATAATGCTGTTATGATGGAAGTGGGTTCCTTATAAAAGGACAAGTTTGGCCCCATTCAGTCTTGCCCTTGTACTCTCTTGCTCTCTGCCTTCAACCATGGGATGATGCAGCGAGAAGGGCCTCATGAGATGTCGGCACCTTGATCTTGGACTTCTCAGCCTCCAGTACTGTGAGGAAATAAATTTCTCTTCTTGATAAATTACCCAGTCTGTGGTATTCTGTTATGGCAGCATAAAACAGACTAAGACTCAGACAATGTAAATGCTATTTGCTTTGACTATGTAGAAATGATGCAACTAAAAAAATTAGAATGGGAAGGGTAAAGATGAGAAAGTTTTCTGATTGACTAATATATATAATAAAGGGAATCAACAAATATTATTTAAAGCTGACCAACCAAGTAATAGAAGTATAAGAATATTTAAAAGTATAAGCACTATAGAAGATAATTTTTATTGGCAAATATCAGGTAGGAGACAAAAGAAATGGAATTGGGGAGGAAATGGAAATATTCCATCATTTCTTTTATTAGAATATCAATAGATACCATACAAAGAAATAAGGAATTAAGAGTACTATATGAGGGTACTTCAAAAAGTTCATGGAAAGGTTCATATTATCTTTCAATTCTATTTTCCACGAGTTCTTTGAAGTACCCTCTTATAATGTTGTAATTATTAAGATAACCAAATCAGAAAAAGCATACACACACACAAAAATGTACAAATTAAGACCATAAAAAAAAATTAAAGAAAATAATATAGTTCCGAATATATATATGGTCAGAACTATCGTGTGTGTGTGTGTGTGTGTGTGTGTGTATACATATATATTTTCTTCCCTTAAAAATCTCAATTGGCTTTATTGTGATTCTAGAATTGGGCAACATGTTGTTCCATAAACTAGAATAAGTGTTTCCATGAGCCAAACACAGAGATTGGTTTTACAGACAGAAAAAGGCTAAAGAAAGTGGTTACAATGAACAAAAAGCAAATTGGTCATTTCAAAGTTACTTTCCTTGAAAGGTGGTGACAGGAAGACAGAATAATAGGAAAATAACAACAGGTTACCTTAGGCTATCTCTTTTGCATAAGGATTAAAGCAGGGGGTACTTCATTATCATACCTATTGAAGATTTAAACTAGCCTGTTCAAGAAATTCCCTGTTATCTTTCTCTTGACTTCTCGTAAGGTCAAACCACAGCTTCAGTGACATGGAATTTAGCAGGGGTGACTTTATTTTGATTTTTAGTCTGGTCTTTTGGGACTTAGTGTAGAAATTTAGTTCAAAACAATGGCCTCCTATAATTTTTATTTAACAATTCCTCCCTTTTGGTCAGGCTCTTACTGAGGTGAGAGTGTGACTAAAATGAAGGACATTAGAACCACACTCAGTTACTACCATTCTGGGTTCCTGGTCTTGTTGGAAAAATACAAAAATAATTTTCTCATAAGCCTGTTTTGTCCTTGAAGTAATATTTTGTTTTTGAAACAATATTTGCTTGTTACACTAGTCTGTTCTCTAATCACTACCTGCATTTTTGGCTTCTGTAACAGAGCTGCTTACTTATCTGCCTAGATCACATGAATTCCAAGAAATGAAACTTACTGCTATGTTAGCCTTGTAAATATGTCACCTATAAAAGCTTTGTAAGACTTGAGCTCGGGGTCCAGATTTTCAAGAATTAGCTTGTCTGGTCCCACCAGCATAATAAATACCTGACTCTCCAACCCTCTGAGTGCCGACTGCTTGTCTGTTGAAGTCCATCTGTTTTGTAACAGTCTCAGCATGACATTCATAGTTAAGTTGTCCTTATTATCATGCATTTCTTGGCCTTTTGCCAGCCATATATATTTATCATAAAAATAAATATAAATATTTCTAAGTCATCTATTTAAAAGAACAATATTTTCAAATTGACACAAAGCAAAATGTAATTTTATACTATACTAATTCTATACAAGACAACATAAAAAAAGTTATTCAGAATTCAGAAATGTTAAAAACAAAATATGGGCAAACATATAGCAGAAAAATTACAAAAAAAGGATGATGCTTTTTATTGTCAAACAAGGAGAAATTCACATTAAATAGGACAAAAAGGTATACATTATAAAACAAAGCGGTGATTCACATGAAGATACGAAATAAATATTTAAGTAACAAAAAGAGAAATAGAATTCATAAAGCAGAAATTACAGAAGATACAAATATAAACAGAAACACACTGTATTTGCTAAGTTTAATTTACCTTTCTCAATTCATAACAGATCAAGGATTAAAAAATGTAAATAACATCATTAGTGTACATATCTGATTATAATATAGCAAACTCTGAAAATAGATAATATATTTTCTTTTTATGCACCCAAACACATGAACATTTTTTAATAATGGTATAATTTTGGCTATAAAGAAAGTTTTAATTATTACAAAAAAGTAAATAACTAGATAAACGATAAAGAATTTTCTTTGATCACAACCAAATGAGCTTATAATTATTGACAAAACCAGAACTAAAAAGGCCCTTCTATTTTAAGTTAAAAAAAAAAATCCTACTTTGAACAGTTCTTAGGTCAAAAGAAAACACAAAACAACATTGCAGAATGTCTAGAAATATTTACAATGAAAGCACTTCATATTCAATCTATAAAATAAATATAAAGCAATTTTTAGAGAAAAATTCATAAACCTAATTATACCAATAAAATAGAAATTAGAAAGAAAAAAGAATCAACCATTTAACTTAGATAAAGGATAATAAAATAAACAAAAATTATAAAAAGATTAATAAAAATAAAAGTTAAAATGCATTTGACAAATAAGTGAAAACTGGAATACTATTAGGAACATTCAGAGAATTCAATAAATTAGGCAAAAAAATGAATATATGGAAGTAAATAGCTTTCATATATAACAACATGTTAAAAGATATATTACTAGAAAAATCTCTATTATAATAGCAGTACAAAAGATACAATACTTAGAAATAAGCTTAACAAGAAACAAGCGAAGTGTAAGTGGTAAAAGAAAATCTCAAGAATAACACCAAAAGACATACATAAGACAGGAACTAAAAAGATAAACTATATTCTTGGATAGAAAGATTCAACACCATAAAGATGACAATTCTCCCTATGTTCATTACAAATGTAATACAACTCCAGTTATGAAAATAGCATTTTCTTTTTTTTTTTTGGAATCATATAATTTGACACTAAAGTTAATATGCAAAAAAATAAACTAACAGGAAAACTTCAAAAAGTAAGAACAATGAGAGGTAATTAGTAGTACCTGATTTCTTTCTCATTTTAGTTAATGTAGCACCTTCTGCCCAATTACTTAGGGTAAAAGTCTATGAGTCTCCCTTAATTTTTCTCCCTTTCTTTCACTCACTATCAACAGATGTAGAGTATATATTTACAGCCATCCCAAGGCACCAAAGTTATGATGCATCCTCTCATTTCTGTCTTGGTCCAGTCCTCCTGTATTTGGAAAGGTTCCCTTATGCCTCAGCAACCATTCAAGCGCTCTCTAGTTCCAAATAAGAGCACCCCAAATCCCAACAAAAATCAAAATCAAAATCAAACCAAAACCAAAACCTTCCATTCCATCAGTACTGATGATTTCAGCAAGTAATTGAGATATGTATAATAATCCAGTAAGTTGTACACACATATAATTAACAATCCGAAAAGTTTCAGGCAAAAGAAAAAAATATTGGGGTGAATTTCAATCTGCATAAAAAGATCTTTTAGGTAACTCCACTCCCTCTTCAATAATATCAGGTTAATTTGATACTCCTAAGTGAATTTGGCTGGTGATATCCATGGAAAATATCAAAGTCATATTTAGACTTGATTGATTAGAGTTTATGACTATAGTGATAACAAACTATGGAAAGGCTCTAAGGCTGCTATTTGGTAGACCTCATGATTCTAGCAAAAGAGAGGTGAACCTAAGGAGCTTAAAAGCAATCATGTTCAAATAACGCCTCAGACTCTTCTGCCTCTGACCCTTGCTGGTGAGCTCCTTGATACCTATTCCTGGTCCTGACACCTAGCTTTCCTGCTACCTATATTCTTATTTAACCCATCTTACTTGACATTGTGAAAATTGTTGTCATTCCTATGAGTATTTCAATTCTGATCCCTCATTAATTATCTTCAGTTTTCCTCTGGCTTACTGTACCTAATCCTTTCTCTCTCCTCAGCTTTTTCCCTACGATAACCAATACTAATAAGTTGCAACAGCTACTCCATAGAGTGATGCACATCTCTCTAACTCTCAGATGACTTCCCATACTCAGTTGTATCCCCTTATAATACATATGACAACAGCCTGGGTGAGAGCCTAATTTTCTAACTATCACACAGACTCAGAAAAAATTGTTTTATAAGCAGAGTCTTAAGCAACTATTTTGTGTCCAGTGATTTACATCATGTTTCTCAGACATAGGGAGAATAAAATACTCAGAACCTATCTCCTAGAATCTTAGAGTTTTGTTAGAACTCAGAAATTAACTGGTGGGCAAGATATATTTTTTATTGTATAAAAGTCCACAGCCAATCAAGAATTGTCTAATGGGAGCCACCTGAGCAGTTTCCTAGACTATTGCTACCTCTTTAATTTATATGGAATAACGTTGTAGCAAAGAGTTGTTGTCAATTAACATAGAAAGCCAATTTGAGGAAAATAATATTTGCTATTAAAAACAAAACTAGAACAAACAGCACAGTCTGCTTCATTTTTAAGTATCTTTTGTTGTTGTTGTTTTTCTTAAAATTATCTAAATGTGGAGTTCACTTTTGTTGGACATTTCTAGGCTTGTACCTGAATTGTCAGGTGAAGCAAAATGGCAAACACAGTCTGAGCTAGAATCTCACGTTTGGGTTTTGCTTTGTCACTTTCTCTGTATTAGGGAAAACTGTGTCCTTTCCAATACATTAACTCATATCATGGTCTGGTTTAAAGCAAAAATCACTGAGAGAAAATTGCAAAAAGGAAAACTCGGTAGCCCTCAACAGAACAGCATCAAAGGAGAAAAGAAGCCTGAATTCTATTTTGGACAAATTCTGTTTAGGCCTCCAGAGAGGATTCTGGATTCGAACATGTATTTATTTCTCTCTCCACAAGCTGCTATTGCATCTTCAAGCAATCAAGCAAATAAATAATTAAAGCAGTACTAAGAGGGAAGTTTACTGCAATAAATGCTTACATGAAAAAAGTAGAAAGATTTCAAATAAAAAACCTAACATTGCACCTCAAGGAAAAAGAAAAGCAAGAGCAATCCAATCCCAAAATTAGTAGATGAAAAGAAGTAATAAAGATCAGAAAAGAACTAAATGAAATAGAGATCAAAAAAATGACAGAAAAGATTGACAAAACAAAAAGTTAGTTTTTTTTGAGAAGGTAAACAAAATTGACAAACCATTAGATAGACTAGAAGACCCATACAAAGAATATCAGAAATGAAAAACGGAGACATCACAACAGATACCACAGAAATATAAATGATCATTAGAAGCTATTATGAACAACTATATGCCAACCAACTGGAAAATATGAAGAAAATGGATAAATTTCTGACCTACCAAGACTGAGCTAAGAAGAAATAGAAAACTTGAACAGACCAATAATAAGTAACAAAATTGAATCAGTAATCAGCAGTCTCCCAACAAAGAAAAGCCCAGGACCAGATGGCTTCACTTCTGAGTTCTACCAAATTTTTAAAGAAGAATTAATACCAATCCTTCTCAAGTTATTTGAAAAAACTGAAGCAGAAGGTATTCTATGCCCAAACTCATTCTATGAGGTCAGCATCACCTTGATATTAAAATCAGTCAAACAGAAAAAAGAAAATAAAAAAGAAAACTAGAGGCCAATATCCTTGATGAACACAGAAGCAAAAATTCTCAACAAAATACTAGCAAACAGAATTCAACAGCACATCAACAAGACTGTACACCATAATCAAGTGGGATTTATCCCAGGGATACAAGGGTGGTCCAATAAATGCAAATCAATAAATGTGATAAATCACATCAACAAAATGAAGAACAAAAACCATATAATCACCTTAACAGATGCAGAAAAAGCATTTAACAAAAAGCAACATCCTTGCTCTCAACAAATTAGGAATAGAAAGAAAATATCTCAACACAAGAAAGTCAATATATGACAAACCCAAGCTAACATTGTACTGAACGGGATAAAAGAGAAAGCTTTTCCTCTAAGAATAGGAAGAAGACAAGGATGCCCACTCTCACCACCCCTATTTAACACAGTATTGGAAGTTCTAGCCAGAACAATTAGGCAAGAGAAAAAAATAAAAGGCATCCAAACTGGAAAAGAGGAAGTCACATTGTCCCAGCTTGCAGATGGCACGATCTTATATATGGAAAAATGTAAAGACTCCACCAAAAACCTCTTAGAACTGATAAACCAATTCAGTAAAAATCAGGATACAAAAACAATATATAAAAGTCAGTAGTGTATCTATACACCAACAACAAACTAGCAGAAAAAGAAATCAAGAAAGCAATCCCATTTCCAATAGCTACCAAAAAAATAAAATACCTAGGAATCAGTTTTACCAAATAGGTGAAAGATCTCTAGAATGAAACCTCAAAGCACTGATCAAAGAAATTAAAGAGGACACAAAAAAATGGAAAGACATTCCATGTTCACAGATTGGAAGAATTAATATTGTCAAAATGACCATACTAACTAAAGCAATCTACAAATTCAATGCAATCTCTATCACTATCAAAATAGCAATGACATTCTTCACAGAAATCGAAAAAAAAATCCTAAAATTCATATGCAACCACAAAAGTCCCCAAATAGCCAACGAAATCCTGAGCAAAATCAATAAAGGTAGAGGCATTATACCACCTGGCTTCAAAGTATACTAAAAAGTTCTAGTAACTGAAACAGCAAGGTACTAGCATAAAAACAGATATATGGACTAATGGAACAGAATAGAGAACACAGAAATAAACCCACATATTTACAACTAACTGATCTTTGACAAAGGCACCAAGAACATATGTTGGGGAAAGGATAGCCTCTCCAATAAATGGTGCTGAGAAAACTGGATACCCATATGCAGAAGAATAAAACTAGACCCCATCTCTCACCACGTACCAAAATCAACTTGAAATGCATTACAGACTTAAATGTAAGACCTGAAACTATAAAAGTACTAGAAGAAAACAAAGGGGAAACACTCTAAGATATTGATCTTGGCAAAAATTTTACAGAAAAGACTTCTAAATTCTGATTGCTCTGGCTAATACTTCCAATACTGTGTTGAATAGGAGTGGTGAGAGTGGGCATCCTTGTCTGGTTCCTGTTCTTAAAGGAAAAGCTTTCAGTTTTTCCCCATTCAGGATGATAATGGCGGTGGGTTTATTATATATGGCTTTGATTATGTTGAGATACTTTCCATCTATACCTAATTTATAAAGGGTCTTTGTCATGAATGAGTGTTGGATCTTATCAAATGCTTTTTCGGCATCAATAGAGATGATCATATGGTCCTTGTGTTTGATTTTATTAATATGGTGGATCACATTTATTGATTTGCATATGTTGAACCAACCTTGCTTCCCTGGGATGAATCCCACTTGATCATGGTGAATGATCTTACATATGTGCTGTTGTATTCTGTTTGCTAATATTTTATTGAGGATTTTTGCATCAATATTCATCAAGGATATCAGCCTGTAGTTTTCTTTCTTGGTTATATCTTTACCTGGTTTGGGGATCAGGATGATGTTTGCTTCGTAGAATGCGTTTGGAAGCTTTGCTTCTGTTTCAATTTTTTTTTAATAGTTTGTAAAGAATCGGTGTCATTTCCTCTTTGAATGTTTGGTAAAATTCTGCTGTGAATCCATCTGGTCCAGGGCTTTTCTTTGTTGGGAGCTTTTTGATAACATGAATATAGATGCAAAAATCCTCAATAAAATATTAGCAAACAGAATACAACAGCACATATGTAAGTAAGATCATTCACCACGATCAAGTGGGATTCATCCCAGGGAAA